>NC_064633.1:143115457-143418487 GCF_023864275.1 Schistocerca cancellata
CGTACTTTTTTGATATTTTCTTTCGTTTTTAATGTTAACCCTCTAACGGTAAGGTGAAGTTTCCTGACATACACGGTAAGGTGGGGTTGGATCAGACCTCACCCTCCAAATATCGATTTTTCGGGGTAAAATAAAAAATGAATAATGCGAAAAAGTTTTATTATCAATTAAACACATATAATATTTGTCATAAAACTTTTTTTATTTTTATAGTCAATAAGTAAGAATATAAAGTACTTTGGAAAAAAGTAGGAATTGATTACAAAAAAATACCTTAATAGAAATATTGTCTACAAAATTATTGAAAACATAGTAAAAATCAATAGATTCAGTCATCAACTAGGAACTTGAGTGCTTTAGAATTTCTAAAGATAGGAACTAAATGAGAAACATCTCTTACTAGTTGTAGAAAATAATTATAGTTTCAGCAGTTTCTAAATATAAAGTTCTCAATAATAAATGTCATTGTACACATAATGTAATAGGTGGTTTCTGAACAGTTTTCTACATCGATATTGTCGCCATCCTCTGGCTCAGCCTCCTGTCGGAGAAACTCGTTGTATATCTCCTCGTGAGTTCTAAGGAGTTGATGCGCCATTTTAGTAAGATACTAGAAGAGAAAACAAAACTCAGATGTAATATAAACATCAATATGGGGTTGAATCCTCCCCACAAAAGAAACTAATAAGTGTGACGTAAACAGAAAAGTGGGGTCGGATCCAACCCGAGCGCGGGTAATGTGGGTTTCGGGTAGAGGGTCGCTACAGGTCACTCACCAGACTGGCGTGGCCTCCTCGGTATTCTCGGGACGACTGGCTGGTAGGGTAGCTGGAACCACAGCGCTCTCAAAAAAGGGAATAGGGAGTTATACGAGGTGCATTCAAGTTCTAAGGCCTCCGATTTTTTTTCTCCGGACTGGAAAGAGATAGAAACACGCGCATTGTTTTAAAATGAGGCTGCGTTCATTGTCAATACGTCCCACAGATGGCAGCACCGTACGGCAGATGGAATTTTACCGCCAGCGGCGAGAATGAGAACTGTTTTAAATACTTAAAGTGGCGACGTTTTCCTTACTTGAACAGCGTGCAATCATTCGTTTTCTGAATTTGCGTGGTGTGAAACCAATTGAAATTCATCGACAGTTGAAGGAGACATGTGGTGATGGAGTTATGGATGTGTCGAAAGTGCGTTCCTTGGTGCGACAGTTTAATGAAGGCAGAACATCGTGTGACAACAAACCGAAACAACCTCGGGCTCGCACAAGCCGGTCTGACGACACGATCGAGAAAGTGGAGAGAATTGTTTTGGGGGATCGCCGAATGACTGTTGAACAGATCGCCTCCAGAGTTGGCATTTCTGTGGGTTCTGTGCACACAATCCTGCATGACGACCTGAAAATGCGAAAAGTGTCATCCAGGTGGGTGCCACGAATGCTGACGGACGACCACACGGCTGCCCGTGTGGCATGTTGCCAAGCAATGTTGACGCGCAACGACAGCACGAATGGGACTCTCTTTTCGTCGGTTGTGACAATGAATGAGACGTGGATGCCATTTTTCAATCCAGAAACAAAGCGCCAGTCAGCTCAATGGAAGCACACAGATTCACCGCCACCAAAAAAAATTCTGGTAACCGCCAGTGCTGAAAAAATGCTGGTGTCCATGTTCTGGGACAGCGAGGGCGTAATCCTTACCCGTTGCGTTCCAAAGGTGCATCCTACGAAAATGTTTTGAAGAACAAATTACTTCCTGCACTGCAACAAAAACGTCCGGGAAAGGCTGCGCGTGTGCTGTTTCACCAAGAAAACTCACCCGCACATCGAGCTAACGTTACGCAACAGTTTCTTCGTGATAACTTTGAAGTGATTCCTCATGCTCCCTACTCACCTGACCTGGCTCCTAGTGACTTTTGGCTTTTTCCAACAATGAAAGACACTGTCCGTGGCCGCACATTCACCAGCCGTGCTGCTATTGCCTCAGCGATTTTCCAGTGGTCAAAACGGACTCCTATAGAAGCCTTCGCCGCTGCCATGGAATCATGGCGTCAGCGTTGTGAAAAATGTGTACGTCTGCAGGGCGATTACGTCGAGAAGTAACGCCAGTTTCATCGATTTCGGGTGAGTAGTTAATTAGAAAAAAATCGGAGGCCTTAGAACTTGAATGCACCTCGTAAACAAAACGGACTCGTTGGGGTCGGATCCAACCCTAACCTTACCGTTAGAGGGTTAAAGGGCGTCCCAGGTGTGATCCACCTTGAAAGTCCTCTCGGCCAACTTGGAAAAGCTTGAGCCTATCAAAATCACGCGTAGGTAATAAACAGCTAGGCCATACACTTCTGTTAGTAAGACATAGGTGTCAGTAGCAGTTACTTATTAAACTTCACGACAGTTCGTACTCTGGTGTTATTCTAACCGTTTTCCGGCAAAATAAAATAACAATTCTTACACAAACGAAGGCCACGCCGCTCTGATTTGTCTACAAACACCAGAGATACCGCATTCGACTGAGAAGACTTCACAGCTTTTGGTCATTCATCTTAGGCGCGTGCGTACTTTCTCCGTGACAGCATTAGTCCCGTTATTTTATAGCCACATCTCGTGTAGATGAGCGTGCAGAGCTACAGCAAACCAGTATCTGGATAGATGACGGTAACATCATCATCATCAACCTGAGTGAAACGTCTCGTCGTCACTTATTGAATGGACTGTGTGTATGATGTTAGGCAAACTACAAACGTATCTTCTGGGGCTGGATGAAAGCATTGTTATATTCGAGGATTTCCGAAAATCGAAAACGCTTTTGATTAGAAAAAGAGTTTTCTCCACAGCTGCCTTTCTTCTCTCCACGAGCCAGATTTTATCACTAGCTTACGATGTAATATCGCCGTTATTAGGTCATATTTGACGCTGTAAAGCTTTATATTGCATGCACCGACTGACGCTTTCCAACAAAGAGCAACTGACGGTGAACGTTTAATGCAGGCATGTTGTGACAGAATAGGGGGCGGGTTGTAATCTAAGGCTTTGTATTATCAGCAGTGAGTTTGAAATATAACGACGGAGGCTGTTATTAGAGTCTTCGTGGTTTATTATCTTTGACGTAAAAATCTGATACTTCGTTGCTGTGCCAGACCCCATACTGTTGTAAAACATGCAACCTGCCGTGTCGTATGTTTATACTGACAGGACATCAGTTCTACCACAATAGTGGATCACTTCCTTTACTCCCTTCATTTGCAACAAACACACGCAGTTATTACTATGTCAAACATTTATTATTTAATTTATTTATCCTCCACTTTCTTGACAGCAACAATCAGTCGTTACATTCATGTAAATCATTGTATCAATGATTTTGAGGCTGCTCTTTTCTATGCTGAATGCTGATCTAAGTTTACAGTATATATCATATAACTTTTTTTTATCAATTTTTATATTACTTTATTATATTTATTTTTTTATTTTTTGCTTTAACATTTCAATTGCTGTTTATACGTGACACTAAATTCAGTTTACGTATAGCATTTTTTTTCCGCTTTCAATCTGGTTTTCCTTTCCTGGTGCGGAGAAAGGGCATAGATTTTAGTAATTACTGCAAATTTCAGAGATGTTATCCACAGATAGTCAGCTTCATATGTATAAACGTGTGCGCTAATCGGAGAATTCATATTTAATTAGTAGTACAAGCTGACCGGTTTCGACGGTTTGTGTTCGGTCTGGAAAACTTCGAAAATATTGGATTTTAGCACAGCTCATTTACGCAAAATGTAATTCTTTTTTAGATTAACTTCCAGGGAAGTTAAAAAAATCGGACATTCTGAAGGATTCATAAAACTTAGCTTAATTTGTCTATCAACTCCTTGTACTCAAGTAACAAATTCCCATTATGTTTCTAAATTTTTGCAAGCGTGATTAACCCACATCAGTTTCCCTCGACTTGTTTCGATTTTCTTAATGCAGTAATTTACCAACAGCCGTATGTATTGTAGAAATTTATTTTATGATCTTCTCATGTGCTACAAGTTTCGGCATTATATTGATGCCATCATTGGGTGTTATTTGACTCATCATTACAACTGCAAGTATGTAGTACTTTGGTATGACAGTAGGTGGCAGGATAATTACTAGAAGTGTAATGCCTGGACAGTACTGCCCATTTTCCTAACAGCTGTCCTACGTGAGCTGACAACATGTTCATCAAAGCGGACAATGTCAACATCAAGGACAGCACTGGATGACATGATTTCTGTGGAAGGAAATTGTAAACACTGGGGATAGCCCCAGGCGATTTGTGGCAGTGTATGCAGAGTGTAACCATCGTGAAAAGTGAAAAGTATTCTTGCAACACTATGGTCGTCCCCATACGAATCGGAAAACCACGGCTGCCATCTCTAAAATGGGGTTCCAGTTACTGCCACACCCACCGTATTTTCCCTACGTGATCCCTTTAATTTCTGAAGGTCCTTCACCCCCCCCCCCCCCCCCCTCGTACCACATCTCTGTGGGCTGTGGCACCCACCACCAGATAACAGTTCCTGGAAGTCTGCGAAATGATATCCGCGCAGAGGTTTGTTGACAGCTTCGAATAGTTGGTAATCAGAAGCAGCCAAAGCAGGAGAATACGGTGAGAGTGGCAGCACCTGCAGCCCTGTTTCAGCGATGGTTGTCCGACTCGCATGGGGACGAGTGTTGCACTCTTGCAACAGCACTTTCCATGATGGTGCACACACTCCTCACGCTGCCACTAACCGCATATGAATATCCCCAGTGTTTACATCCCCCTTCCACAGAAACCACGTCGTCCGGTGCTGTCCTTGACGCTGACGTCCTCTCATGTAATGACAGCAGTTGGTAAGATGGGCTGTACTGTGCAGGGGCTACATTTCTAGAAATTGTCCTACGTCTACGGTTAGACAAAAGTACTTCATACTTGCAACTGTAATGGTGAGTCAATGGCGTACTACTAATGATGGGGAAAAAGTGTAAATCATCATGGAACTCTCCTAGAATGTATCGAGCACCGGAAACGCAGCGATCCGGGTTCGAGTACCGGCTCGGTACACAATTAGTAACGTTACATATACCTTCATTGTTTTGTATACTCCGCCAAAGTGTATCAACCGTCACTATTGTCACATACATCCATTGCAAGCATAAATTGAACGTGGGTAGGGAGATTGAGGCGGGAGTTAGAGTTAGAGAGTTAACTTGGAACTTTGAATTTGAAATGTAGCCCAGTGAAGAGAATCTGTACTACATTACTTCTCCTCCAATTACTAACGAAATTCTCGTTATAATTCTTCCACCAAGTTATGAATTATCGTTCATTAGTGACTTTGGTTACGGAAGCCGCTTAAAATAAATGTTTCAGTAAATTAAAGATAGTCATTGACATCAACATGCTCGTAGGCTTTGTCAGCCGAAGTCAGTGCCCATAAAATTTTTCTTCGTTGTAGTCTGCATAATGACGTTGATTTATATTTTGTAATTTAATGTAGCCTATACCCAGCGGGATGTTATGGACAATGAATCACTTTATTTTGCTATCAGTTTCGATCAAAAACAATATCCACAGGAACGGAAACTATTACATTAGGGTGGCTACGTGTAAAAGCCATTGAGTCATACGACATATGATATTGCAGTGCTGTGTTGTTAAGAAGAACGTTGCAGTGTTCCTTCAAGGAAAATCTGGCTGTGAGTCGTGCACGTATGGCTAAACAGGTTAAGTCGCAAAGCGGGAAATCCGTGATCGAACCCGGTCCGACACAAACTTTCATTGTCGTCAGCTGATGGTTGTTCGTATTCGCAACTGCGAATACATATCGTGTATATCATACTAGTTTATTATTATTATATTAACCATGACATGGAAAATGACCATTCTGTGTCGAAAAAGTTGCTCCAAGATCAGATTCGACTCAGAAATTATATCCTCGACAGTAACATCTCTAATTGCACATTGTCAAATGCTGAAGAAACGTGATGTGCGTGGTACTACGGCGTTTTGCAAGATTTAAACGAAATGCTTTTCAAATAATCATGGTGAGAACTGTTATCTGCCAATGAAAAGAGTACTCGATTTTTGTTTTGTCTTTTATAATGCAACAGAAAGAAAATATATAAATAAAATAATAATATTTGTTTCTTTGCATGACCATCTTTCGCAGCATATCAATGAACACACAGAAACACACTGCTGAACCCAAAACAGGTGAAATCGTAGTTAAATTTCTATGAATACAACTTTCCTGAAGTTATACAAAACCGAACTGAAATGAAAAAATGCAAATTCAGCAAAAGAAGAAGCGAATGTTTGCAAGCCGGAAAATTGCGGAAGCCAACGATTATTTTCGGCTTCAAACTCTGGTAACAAGGAGAGAAAAAGCTGTCGACTCCATAACAAGTAATAAAGAGCAATAAACACCAACGACCCCTGATGATCTTTCGTAAATAAAAGCAAAAACGCGTCTCATGTAAATTACTCGTAAACTGCAGTACGCGTGGAAAGAAATTGTGTATTGCAGTAAGCTTAAGATGGAAAAAATGGAGGATTTCAGTCTGTAGCAGAACCGCAGATACGTACAAGTGAACAAAAAAAAAAAAAAAAAAAAAAAAGAATCATATAACTAATTTTTTGAGTTGGAAATTAAAAATTAATTACTACCCCTGTAAGTTGATAAATAAAACTTAATTATTACCCCTGTAAGGTGACTTACCTTAATAGGTCTCGGTGTATTCACAATACTTCTGAATTACAGGATAGTTAACATTAAACGTTCGCTGCCTGAGCCAGCGTAGATGGAAAAATATTTACCGTATGGGTATCCGACTTAATAAGGATGATGTTGAGATTGTGCGCTGTAATATTTGCTTTGTTAGTAGTGTTAAGTGTTATGACTTGCCGTTAATCACCGGTACTGGTGCGACGACGTAGAGTTGAACCACAAGCGTCAGTGTGCATTAAAGTTGAGGACAAGGTGAGCAGGGGTGTGCTAGTAACGCTGTTTTATGAAAACAGCATCAATAGTGTCGCTGGTCTTCGCGAGTATCGTCGCTTTTAAGGAATATGCCGAGATCTTCTGTCCGCACCGGGATTGAGGAACATAATTCGGGAGGTCGATTTAAATGGCGATTTGCGAATTGCTCCTGGGAGAGGCAGACCGCCAATTGCTCGACAAATTGTTGAAGTAGTTACTGTTGCCGTGTCGGAGAACGATGGACGCAAAGTGCGATCTTCAAGCAGTGCTTGGGCTGTGTCACTACAGCTAAATATTCCATGGTCCACCGTTCGGAAAGTGCTGCGAACAATTGTGAAGTAGTATCTCTAGCGCGGTTCCAGGCTGTAGTGGATTCAAGATGGTCCTGACACTGAGCAATGTTTATAACCTGGAACGTAAGTACGGTACGCAATTTTTCAAATGTTACCTTCTCACATGGAAATTGAAATGTGGTTCTCTGGATGGTTTATTCGTTATCTCTCTTCCCCACGTCCTTGCCAATGTTTCGGTAAAGTTTCATGATGGCTCCTTTTTCATGGAGACCCTCTCAGGTGGCGAAAATTTAGTTATACGAGGGTCACTCCAAAAGAAATGCACACTTTTTTTTTGATCCATATTTTATTCTACATGTTTGAAAGTTTTACAGTGTGCAGATACATCCTTTAGGAACAATATTTTGATTTCTGCACATAATTTCAATCCCTCTCATCTGCTTTACGCCATCTTGGAACCAGCGCTTGTATACCCGCACGGTGAAATTCTGGACGAACTTGTTGGAGCCACTGTTTGGCAGCGTGCACAAGGGAGTCATCATCTTCAAACCTTGCTCCACGAACAGAGTCTTTCAATTTCCCAAAGAGATGATAGTGACATGGAGCCAGGTCGGGACTGTAAGGCGGGTGTTTCAGTGTTGTCCATCCGAGTATTGTGATCGCTTCCATGTTTTTTTGATTGACATGTCGCCGTGAATTGTCGTGCAACAGCAAAACATCCTGCTTTTGCCGATGTAGTAGAAGACGACTCAGTGTCGTTACATATGCATCAGAATTTATGGTAGTTCCAGTTGGCATGATGTCCACAAGCAAGAGTCCTTCGGGCTTGGTTCAAATGGCTCTGAGCACTGTGGGACTTCTGAGGTCATCAGTCTCCTAGAACTTAGAACTACTTAAAGCTAACTAACCTAAGGACATCGCACACATCCATGGGCGAGGCAGAATTCGAACCTGCGACCGTAGCGGTTGCGTAGCTCCAAACTGAAGCGACTAGAACCGCTCGGCCACTCCAGCCGGCAGTCCTTCACAATCGAAAAACACCGTAGCCAGAACTTTCCCAGCAGAAGGTGGGGTTTTGAATTTTTTTTCTTGAGTGAATTTGTATGATGCCACTCCATTGATTGCCTCTTTGGTAAAAAATGATGGAGTCATGTTTCATCACCTGTCACAATTCTTCCAAGAAATTCATCTCCACCATTCATGTACTGTTCCAAAAGTTCTCTGCATACCGTTTTTCTTGTTTCTTTGTAAGCCACTGTCAATATCCTGGGAACCGACCTGGCACAAACCTTTTTTAACGCCAACACTTCCAGTATTCTGCAGACACTTCCTTCCCCTATCCCAACGTAGCGTGACAATTCATTCACTGTGATGCGTTTGTCAGCAGTCACCAACTGGTTAACTCTCTGCACATTGTCTGGAGTGTGTGCAGTACGAGGCCGGCCGCTGCTTGGACAATCCTCAATATTGCCGTGCCCGCTTTCATCACGTAACCTGCTTGCTCACCGACTAAGTGTACTGCGATCGACAGCAGCATCTCCATACACATTCTTCAACCTCTTGTGGATGTTTCCCACTGTCTCGTTTTCACAGCACAGGAATTCTATGACAGAACGTCGCTTCTGACGAACGTCGAGTGTAGCAGCCATCTTGAAGACATGCTGTGACGGCGCCACTCACTGGAACAGGTTGAAATAAGTTTGAAAACAAGCGGGAAGGATGTATCTACACACTGTAAAACTTTCACATATGCAGAATGAAAACTGTATTTCTAGAAAAATAGTGTGCATTTCTTTTGGAATGACCCTCGTAGCAATGAATCGCTAAAGATTCGCGAAGGAACTTGCCCCCCTTCTTGCAGCGGTGTACCGAAGGTCTCTAGAAGAGCGTAGCGTTCCAAGGGATTGGAAAAGGGCACAGGTCATCCCCGTTTTCAAGAAGGGACGGCGAACAGATGTGCAGTAGACCTATATCTCTAACGTCGATCAGTTATAGAATTTTGGAACACGTATTATGTTCGAGTATAATGACTTTTCTGGAGACTAGAAATCTACTCTGTAGGAATCAGCATGGGTTTCGAAAAAGACGATCGTGTGAAACCCAGCTTGCGCTATTCGTTCACGAGACTCTGAGGGCCATAGACACGGGTTCCCAGGTAGATGCCGTGTTTCTTGACTTCCGCAAGGCGTTCGATACAGTTCCCCACAGTCGTTTAATGAACAAAGTAAGAGCATATGGACTATCAGACCAATTGTGTGATTGGATTGAAGAGTTCCTAGATAACAGAACGCAGCATGTCATTCTCAACGTAGAGAAGTCTTCCAAAGTAAGAGTGATTCCAGGTGTACCGCAGGGGAGTGTCGAAGGACCGTTGCTATTCACAGTATACATAAATGACCTTGTGGATGACATCGGAAGTTCACTGAGGCTTTTTGCGGATGATGCTGTGGTATATCGAGAGGTTGTAACAATGGAAAATTGTACTGAAATGCAGGAGGATCTGCAGCGAATTGACGCATGGTGCAGGGAATGGCAATTGAATCTCAGTGTAGACAAGTGTAATGTGCTGCGAATAGATAGAAAGAAAGATCCCTTATCATTTCGCTACAATATAGCAGGTCAGCAACTGGAAGCAGTTAATTCCATAAATTATCTGGGAGTACGCATTAGGAGTGATTTAAAATGGAATGATCAAATAAAGTTGATCGTCGGTAAAGCAGATGCCAGACTGAGATTCATTGGAAGAATCCTAAGGAAATGCAATCCGAAAACGAAGGAAATAGGTTACAGTACGCTTGTCCGCCCACTGCTTGAATACTGCTCAGCAGTGTGGGATCCGTACCAGATAGGGTTGATAGAAGAGATAGAGAAGATCCAACAGAGAGCAGCGCGCTTCGTTACAGGATCATTTAGTAATCACGAAAGCGTTGCGGAGATGATAGATAAACTCCAGAGGAAGAGTTTGCAGGAGAGACGCTGAGTAACTCGGTACGGGCTTTTGTCGAAGTTCGAGAACATACCTTCACCGAGGAGTCAAACAGTATATTGCTCCCTCCCACGTATATCTCGCGAAGAGACCATGAGGTTAAGATCAGAGAGATTAGAGGCATACCGACAATCCTTCTTTCCACGAACAATACGAGACTGGAATAGAAGAGAGAACCGATAGAGGTACTCAAGGTACCCTCTGCCACACACCGCCAGGTGGCTTGCGGAGTATGGATGTAGATGTAGCTGTAGAAGAGATGCTGAGAGGAGAGGTCTTGACGTGGTGTGTGACGTGGTGTTTTGCAGAGAACGGGCTGCTGAGCTACCGGAACCCCAACTACCACCTGGACCCGGCGCGGCTCGACGATGCGCTCAACTCCAACACGGAGCAGCTGTACGAGGAGCTGTTCAGCGAGCTGGACGCCGTGTGCAACCTGTCGGCGGCGCGCGCCGGCGGGGGCGGCGTCGGCGTCGGCAAGCAGCCGCAGCAGCAGCAGCAGCAGGCGGCGCCCACCGCCCCCGCTTCGGGCCCGGGCCGGCGCGCCTACGCCGCCCTCGACATCGGCTCCATGGGCGTCGACGTCAGCACCGGGCCCGTCACGGCGCTCGGCGACGCCGCCGACGACAACCTCAACAACGCCAGGTGAGTGCCGGCCAGCGCTACACGGTAGTTTTCTGCGCAGCAGTCCACGTATTCAGCAACCGTCAAACACAGTCTTCAGTCGTCCTCACGTGGGATGCCCCCTGTTCACACAGCTCGCATCGTCCAGGACTGGTTTTTAGAGCACGAGGATGAATAGTCGCAACTCCACTGACCACCAGTCACCAGATCTCACTATCACTGAGCCTTTGTGATATATTTTGGAGGTAACGGTAGTTGTTGGCTATCCACCTGTACGACGTGTGGCTAGAAAAAAACCGGACTAGTACTGGTGAAACAATAAAGCGAATACAATAAGGCTGAAAGTCGCGTGGCCGTCACGTGACTCTCGCTGCGCCTACTGCTCGAGTTTCATCTGCCTCCTGCACTCAGTCTGCCCGTAGCGTCTGTTTTAAGTAGTTGACGTTTTGTCTGTGCGTCGGAAAATGTTGAGTGTACAGAAAGAACAGCGTGTTAACATCAAATTTTGTTTCAAACTAGGAAAATCAGCAAGTGAACCGTTTGTAATGTTACAACAAGTGTACGGCGATGATTGTTTATCGCGAACACAAGTGTTTGAGTGGTTTAAACGATTTAAAGATGGCCGCGAAGACACCAGTGATGACACTCGCACTGGCAGACCATTGTCAGCAAAAACTGATGCAAACATTGAAAAAATCGGTAAACTTGTTCGACAAGATCGCTGCTCTGCTCTGATTGTTAAACGGCAATCTTGTCGAACAAGTTTACCGATTTTTTCAATGTTTGCATCAGTTTTTGCTGACAATGGTCTGCCAGTGCGAGTGTCATCACTGGTGTCTTCGCGGCCATCTTTAAATCGTTTAAACCACTCAAACACTTGTGTTCGCGATAAACAATCATCGCCGTACACTTGTTGTAACATTACAAACGTTTCACTTGCAGATTTTCCTAGTTTGAAACAAAATTTGATGTTAACACGCTGTTCTTTCTGTACACTCAACATTTTCCGACGCACAGACAAAACGTCAACTACTTAAAACAGACGCCACGGGCAGACTGAGTGCAGGAGGCAGATGAAACTCGAGCAGTAGGCACAGCGAGAGTCACGTGACGGCCACGCGACTTTCAGCCTTATTGTATTCGCTTTATTGTTTCACCAGTACTAGTCCGGTTTTTTTCTAGCCACACCTCGTATCATCGTTACCTAAACTTGTGAGTATATTCCAAGAAGAATGATATAAGTTTCCCTTGAAAGCCATACAGAACCTGTATTTATCCATTCCGACACAACTGTAAGCTGTTTCGAATGCCTATGGTTTTCCTACACGGCATTGGACACGGTAATGTGCTGTGTTTGTGGTGTTTCCAGATTTTTCCACATCCCCTGCACCTGTTGCGCAAACCACACACCTTGATTATGAAACGGGACGGGCGTAAAATAGCTGCGTTATATCTGTAGCGATCGTCGCAGACGAGCGAAGGAAGCACTGCAAGGAAATCAACCGGTGATGTAGACTACCGTCTTGCAATTTGTGGTTAATTTTGCCTACCACGTTTGCAAAAGAGAACAAACTCATTTCTTAAAACAGAGCTCTTTAGTGTTGGGTGATTGAAAACATTGTGCACAAGTTTAATGAGCTGACAGAGGAGTCCAATAACAACTATTTTAGAATAGGAACTTACAGTCTTGGACGTAAAAGTGAGCCGGTGGAAGCTTACGAATGTCAGCAACAAGAAGGACAGTCAACGCATATGCGCAGTATGTTACACAAAAGTAAGGTACAGTTTCCGTGTACGTCATTCGAGCGTCATGTGCGTGACATAGTTCCCGAAGAAGAAATACTTCTCACCAGCATGAGGTTCGTCCGATGCCTTGTGTGCTTGGTAAATGGCGCCATAATTCTTTGCAAAGGTGCTACACCTGTATTGAATTTTCTCGTCGCCCTTGTATCTTTACTAATTTAAGGCGCGTAGGCAGTGATTGTCCTTTTTTGTTCCTGACATTCCAAAGCTATCATCGTATCAGGTTGACTTCGAAGACTACAAATTCCTATTGCAGAGTTGTTGTGTTTCGACTCCACTATCAGTTCCTTCCATTTGTTCGCAATCTTTTGAATCAAGTCGTATATGCGTAACGCTGAGTTGCGCACGCAATTTACGTCTATGTCATTTATTTTACGATGTTATACAACCTTTAACCGCTGATATCATTACTTGACATACACTTATAACTAACTGTACCAAACTGGCGCATTTTTGACAACTATTGACTGCGTCAGTGCCTTGTAACAACATACTTTGGTACCACGCAAGCCGGCCGCGGTGGTCTAGCGGTTCTAGGCGCTTAGTCCGGAGCCGCGCGACTGCTACGGTCGCAGGTTCGAATCCTGCCTCGGGCATGGATGTGTGTGATGTCCTTAGGTGAGTTAGGTTTAAGTAGTTCTAAGTTCTAGGGGACTGATGACCATAGATGTTAAGTCCCATAGTGCTCAGAGCCATTTTGTACCACGCAAGTTCACACACTAAATGCCTTTAACCATTCTTTGTAACAAATCATACCAAACTACGCTTTTCATATTATTCTCTGTGTGCCAGTATATTCGCAATACATGCTATAATATTAAAACCGCCAAACAAGGGACACAACAGCAAGTGATGCAATCCAATGCGGACGTCTCCCAAATTCTGCTTGTGGCGTAGAAAGCGATCTTCCATCCTATTGGCTACATTGTTCTCCACCAGATCCTCGTCCACGTTTGCTTTCAAGTCCCATGCGAGGACGGCTTGTGGTGTTCATTCGAATACAACATCCGAGAACGACATATTTAAATATCGGCTCTTGTCTGTAGCTCTCGATATCAGAAAGATAACAGTTGTTGATTATCCGTTACTCTCGTAAAAGGCCTCGGGTGCATATTCGTATCACCTAATATAAACCAAACTCCACTGCAAAACCTTAGAAATAGGTTGTGTTGTGTTAGTTAATCTTCATTTCGTAGCGTCGTAATAACTATCAGTAACGTGCTCATTATCAAGCGGCGATGTAAGACTACAATAAGCGAAAGAATCTTCCTTTGTATCGAGTAGTTTCCTTGGTATTGAGCGAGAAAGTCTGCCTGAGTTAGAAAACACGTTAGTCGCAAAAAAGTGTTCTTTTTATGCGAAAGTAAATTGTTATCCGTAGAATTAGTTTCAGAAACTGTTGTACCTTTCCTTCATTTGCATAAAACTAATTTATATAGAGTCGCAGTAGACGGCATGAAATCTCATATACGTAACGCAGATTCTCTAGGTAAACATCCGAGAATCCAGGACTTTGCAGATAGAGCCCTCTGAGTTGCTGAAACTTACGGTGCTCTTAGCAGTTTGGCTATATTTCGAAACATTCTCGGATATGTATTTGAATCCTTAAAGTTCTCGATTCTGACCACCACTTTGCTCCATTTCGTTAAAGAGAGATTGAAGAACGTACTGTCACCATCACTACGCAAATAGTTATAAAAGCAACTGTAGAAAGGTAGGTAGGTGGTAAGTTCCTAGGCTTACACACTACTTAATCTGTCGGCAACACACACACCCATGGCCGAGGGAGGACTCGAACCTCAGACGGGGGAAGCCGCGCGTACCGTGGCAAACCGCTTTGGACCGCGCGGCTGTAGAAAGCTCAGGCAAACTGAAGGTGATGCAAACCAATCTGTTTCGCCGTAATCTGACGCAAGTGGCAGCGTACCACTGCCAATATGGAAACAACTCCATTCCAAGTACGAATGACTCGGATTTAATTATTTTTATTTAATACAATCTGAATCGTTCGTAGGTGCTTGGCAGAGAATGACTATAATAATTGTAAAGGGAAACACTTGTTTGATGATTCGAAACTACGATTTATCCGTTTTAAGGAGGTAATGATTTACAGCTTGTATATACTTCTGAAAAATCATTATTTCGCACAATAGTTGTATTTTACTTCCACATCAAAATTACTGGTTTTGGTGGAACAAATGACCATCCTCAGACATAAAGGACGACATTAATTAGAGGACATGCTTCCGAACGTGATCATTTGTAACTAGATCAACGTTGTTCGAAACTACATTCTATAATTTTTTGCGCCTAATGTAAAACGTTGATCAAGGTGCAAATGATCATGTTTGGACGCATGTCACATAACTAAATTCGTTCTACATCCCTGAGAATGATCTGTTATTTAATCATAATATATGGTTTTAATAAGGAAGTGACATATAAATATTACGTGAAACCATAATTATTTATTCACAAACCAGTTTTCAGCTGCTTAGAACCTCATCAGCTGAAAACAGAATGTTGCGATCAGATGTCGTGCGACTTATTCAGGCATTAGTGATACAGATTTCTTGCAAAGCAAAGAATTACTTTTTAATGCATTACCAAGGAAATCGTTACATTTTAAAATGAATAAAAAATTGGCTTCGTCACTTTAATCCGGATTTCTTGCATATGCGTAAATGAAACTTAATTTAGCAGATGACACTATTAGAAATTATTTGAAATCTATAAACTTATGGCTTAGAATGCTTAGTTTTAAACATACGTAATTTCTTTTTCTCCGTACATAAAATTGTTATTTATACATATGTGACAAAACAAGACTGCAGTATTGAAGTTTAATTTATTATTTAATTCAATAATGTAACGATTTTCTGTGTAAGAATTCATGTATCACTAATATCTCAGTAAGTAGCACGTCAGGTTTTATGTTGTTGTTACAGTCACTTGTCACTTGATGATGCCATATAAAGGCGAGAACCGTTTTGTGAGTAAACAAAAAAAAAAAAACAGTTACGGAATATTGAGCAAGTGTCTCCTGTTTCCTTCTTGTTTTCATTTATATATTTATTGCTGCTATTCACATCAGGATCTGTTGTTCTGTGGCTAAAGCCGTCGCATAAACGACACAACAAGTAAGAACTTTGTTTGTGGGATAATATGACGTAGGCAAAAATATGAACAATTACAGTGTGTCTGAGTATCTGTAACTATGTTTCTGAACAAAGTCAATCATTTGCATAACATGTTCGGTGTACCCAATTCGAAATGTCTCGATTTTTTAAAATCTTTCATTACGTATTCAAAAGAACTGAGCTTGCTGTTGTAAATCTTTCCTGTCTTAGCATAATAGCCAGTAGGCTCTAAGTTGGGACAGGGATTTCAGTTCCGGTATTTGCCTGATAAATAAGGAAAATCTCCCAAAAACCGTGGTTCTAACTATTTTAATCTGTTTCTGGGAAATGCTGACCACTCTCCGAGGTCAAAAACAAAATTTTGTACGTATTTTTGGAACCGCTAGTACGTTGCAGTTAGCGCCATAAGGAGTTGAGGAAATAATGTCTTCAGCTGAGGCTTGCTTATCAATGAATGATACCCAGAGACGCTGCATCTAAACGGTAGTGCCGCTTACGCTACACAGGGTCCCTGCAGAGCGAGCTTTTAAGGCTGCGGCTAATCCCTTCGGCACTGGCCGGGGCTTCGCTGGACAGTGCATGGAGCACACTGCTCGCCGAGAAAGAAAACATACTGTCTTCCGCACATCACGAGTTTCGGCACTCCATTTCATCATATGCGTTGTTTAACTAGCCTTAATTCGCTGCACGGTGTCACCGATCACTTACCCAATATATGGAATGATTCAATTGCGCGTACCTCTGGGTTTTACGTAATCTGCAGCACCCTCAAATACCATGCACAAAATTTACATATTCTCTCACACCCTATGCACAAACTGCTAGTCTACAAGTAAAATAAACAGGACCTTCCTGTACGAATTTTAATGCAGTTAAACTTTGTAATGGGGTACGTTTTCGCAAGAGGCCGTATTTTTCGAATTATTCAAGGAAAACGTACAAAAATTACATTCAGATGCGTTTTTCTTGAATAACTGGAAAACTATGGCCGACAGAGAAAACGTAAACAGTATAAAATTTGAGTGGATTAGCTTCCTACAAAAATTCCTGTTCATTTCTTCTGTAGGGCTAATATTTGCACATAACAAGTGAGAACATGTAAAACTCTTGCACGTGGTATTTGAAGGCATTGCGGGTTGCATAAAACCCTATGGTAGGCGCAGCTGAATCCACCTGTACATTTCGTGCTTTAGCTCTTGAAGGAGACAATGATTTAAATTTAGGAAGCTTTGAAATCTTGAGACGTTGTGTATTTACATGGCGGCAGAAATGTATATACTGTCCAGTCCTCGTATGCGATGCAACATATCTACCCAGACCACAATTTGCTTCTCCAGTCAAATTTACACATATCTCGAACACTTTTGGAACGATACGGTGCAGTGAATAAAGGTATGTTCACACAGGACATGTTTTTGGTAATGTGTAGCTGCAGTAGTGTTGCCATCAATATTGCTGCAATAGTATATGGCATTATTTCGGAATGGCCGGACAGTATTGCTGAGGGAGTAGTCTGTTGCAGGGAATTTGCGATTTACTGACGAACTGTTTGTCCGTACTGTCCACCAATGGCGGAAAATATTTCGTATGACCAGGCCATGTAGAGGGCGTCCCGGGAGGAATGGCCAGTATTCAGGGATGTGACAGGTACGATCATTCGATGCAAAAAAAAAAATCTAGTTGACACGGGCTCTTAAATACATACCTTAAGCGGCGTTATGAGCACTTCTTCGTCTTCGTTAATGTGAAACAGATCTTTTCTATTACAAGTTCTTTGCTTTCCGTATGTTGATAGTTGGTAGTATGGAAGCAAACAAGAAAAAAGTCCAGTAAACATGGGCTCTAAAGTGGATATCTTTATGGCTTTGAGCACTTGTTCATCTTTGATACTATGAAACGTATCTCTTCTGCAGCAAGCTCTTTGGTTTCGATATTTTTCTAAGAGGTAGTATGGACCAAAACAAGTGCTCACAGCTCTTAAGGCGTGCATTTTAGAGATCATGTTTACTAGCTTTTTTGTTTTGAATAATCGTTCCTGTCATATCCCCGAGTAATGACGATTCCTCCTCTACACCCTGTATGTCTGTCCTTGTCTGTATGTGTATCCCTCTCAGCCTCAGCTTTGCTTCCTCTTTTTCATGCCGACAGCCGTTGCAGTACCAAGTCATGCGAAACAATATTACTGCGTTTCATTTCGAAAGCTGGAGCACGTACATAGAAACACTCGAATTGTTTGTCACCTACAGGACTGCAGAAGTGGGCAGATGAGACAACCATGAAATCCGTAAATGTGGTACGCACATCTGCGACCAGAGATAGGGACCACAGAAAATAATACATGCTAAGACGAAAATCTGGAGAGGTACACTCTCACTGTTACACTCGTAGTAAAATATCTGCAGCAGTGTACCATAATTTTATCCTGCATAGGTTCTTAAAACGTTTTTGAAGTTGCGTCACGTTTGTTCCATTGACAGCAATTTGCCAACTTTTTCTTTTATTACGGTCTTGTACACATTACTTTTTGCGACCCACAACTCTGGTCGTAGATGTATCGCATTTAGTAAATTAACAGTTCTGTACTGTACTGGTGATCCCCAATATCTAAGGCGCTGCAGTCATGGACTGTGCGGCTGGTCCCGGCGGAGGTTCGAGTCCTCCCTCGCGCATGGGTGTGTGTGTTTGTCCTTAGGACAATTTAGGTTAAGTAGTGTGTAAGCTTAGGGACTGATGACCTTAGCAGTTAAGTCCCATAAGATTTCACACACACATTTGAAGATTTTTTGAACCCCACTAAAATATTAATATAAACTTTTGACTGTTATTTCAAACTACTTTAATGAATTCCTTGAGTGCTCCACCGAAGTGTTGTGGAAACGCCTTGTGTCCAAAGGCATATCGATGAAATGTACACTTTAAAGAGGCACCTCGAACTCCTGTGGGAATCAGCACCTGACGAAAACTGAAGGGTGATGGCCAGTCTGCTTCTATCTGGTATACAGTCATTCACATTGGTGTTGGTGTTACCAATTTCTGGATTTGTCAAAATCGTCCTGAGCGTCCTGGAAAAGATGTGTATCAGTTATTAGTTCACAAGTTAAAAGTTTCGGAAGCAGCTGGCTCACTTAAAAAAGAACACATCCCCGAAGTCCATTTCTCTTTCCTTCTAATTTTTTCCCTTGGGGAATGCAAATGCAAGAGAACCACTGTGACTTCCACTATCTCGCTTTCGTCGATTTCTCGGCTATAGTATAGCTCGTGTAAACGCTCATGGTCCGGAACTGTATTGCCGCAAATATTAACGGGCAACAGTGGATGTAATGTTGCCAAACATGTGGCTGCTATTCGTGTGACCGCAATGTTACCAAACAACATTGTCGGGCTACATTGGCAGCAGTATGCAATTTTTATAGCCCGTGTGGACATACCTTGAGGGAATACCCAGGTTTGAATCCCGTCCGACAACCCAAGTTTAGGTTTTCAGTGGTTTGCCTTAAAAAATTTTCTTTTCCGTTATATCCTTGTCAGACATCCGACAAATAGAGTTGATTATTATATTCATTCGCCATCTTAATGGAATTACGAATTTCCATATCCGCTAAGATATCACAGATTTAATTATGCTGATAAGTAGGCGAGGATATAGGATTCAATGGTATATTGCTGGCTTCTCGTTCCGTAAGCCAACATACCCGGAAATCAATCATAGAAGTCTAAAGTAATCAGAAATTTACGTATGCTGCTTGGGTCCTTCCGTCAGTGCCTGTCTCAAATCTACTGCTACAATCTGCGGCGTGCAATCAGTAAAGGCCGAAATGAGATACAACGTGCAGGCAGCAGCCAGGGCCACGAAGGGAGGAAATGTGGATGGAGGGAGGGCTGATGTATTGGTCTGACTTGAATGTATTAACCTCAATTGTCGGCGCGGGACTGTGTTAGGGACTTGCGTGTGCTGGTACCAGTGGCCGCAGTGCAGATGATCGGGAGATATCTCCAAGCCTTACGACTTAACGTCGGTATTTTCCGTGCGCTGTCTGCTGCCTTGTGACTTCCTGAACTGTAGCCAGTCGACGTTTGTACTGAAAACTTCTGTGACCTCGAAGTACAATGAATGAAACGACTAGCACTTCTCAAGGCCCAGCTTGTGACCAGTTTTGGTAAGTTAAGTAAAACGCCTGTTACTTTATCACTAAGGATGTAGTCTGCATTAACAATAAAAAGTTTCCTTCTGGTTCCTCGGTTTTCACAATTATGGAGCTTTGCTGTTTTTCGTGTGTATCATGTCCGCCATCGTTAAGAGTCACTGACTTCACATGATGAGTGGACTTCAGATATTTAACTTCAGCTACAGACCAGAGTAACAGTATTAAACAGCATTGCCGGCATGTAATTTGGTTGAAATAAATTAGATTTGCAGCGTTGTTGTTTATTCGGCATGAACTTGTGTAAGGCTTAAGTTATTCTCGGCGAATCATTTTGCCGGTATATTGCTACTTTTTTATTTTGGTACTTTGGGAGAAATAAATGCTATTCTTTTTTCCTCTTTGTCTTCCATTTACTGATTCCGAATTTCTCAATGCTACCTCGTACATTTTAAATGTAGCTGCTTATGTCCGAGATACTGCAAAACATTTAATTTTTCAGTCACAGTTCTTCGTGTTTTATTCAGTACACGATGCATTTCGGACCCTGTGGGTCCATCTTCAGCTGTAATTCGTCTTAATACATGCTTTATTGCCGGCCGGGGTGGCCGAGCGGTTCTAGGCGCTACAGCCTGGAACCGCGCGACCGCTACGGTCGCAGGTTCGAATCCTGCCTCGGGCATGGATGTGTGTGATGTCCTTAGGTTAGTTAGGTTTAAGTAGTTCTAAGTTCTAGGGGACTGATGACCTCAGAAGTCCCATAGTGCTCAGAGCCATTTGAACCATTTTTGAACATGCTTTATTATTCTCTTGAATGAGACGAAATGCATATTCCTGTCACGAAAAGGTTTGATGTTAGGTTAAGAATTTTGTAAGTTAGACATATTTTCCACGTCTGACTTACGAAATTCGTAACCTAACTTCAAACTTTTCGTGAGAGAAATATGCATTTCATCTCATTCAAGATAAGAAATAAAGCATGTATTAAGACGAATTACACCTGTAGATCGACCCACAGGGTCTGAAATGCATCGTGCTCTGAATAAAACACGAAAAATTGTGACTGAAGGCGTTTTTTAATTCGTACCTCGAGTGTACAGTCACGTTTGAAGCCGCAAAATATGGATACAATTAAATTTGGTTTTTCTATTTCTTCGTCTTATGATGTTCTATTTTTGTGTACGTCTTACTGAGTTTGCAGTAAGATAACTGAGGATAGTAGAAGCATAATACGTAAAAAAACAAAGAATTAGGGAAACAAAGTAATATTTTTGGCTAAATGAAAAAAATGCGTTACTCAGACAACATAAATATTAACTTGAGGAAGAAATTGGTTAAAAGCTGCTTTTGGGATTTGTTGCTCTCCTCGCATGCAGAAACTCATACACATCATAAATTACTGACGCAATTGACAATCTACAGTACATGTTTTGTGTTTTCAGCGTGTACTGTGGACTGTCAATTGTGAAAGTACTGCAAAAAATGTGTGTGTTTATGCGTAAGCGAATAGTACGAGTAGCAGGTTCATAAGACAGCATTATTTCAAAACTCGCTCTTACCTGTAAGGAAAGATTCATCATTAATTACATAACTACGCATGTGTATATTACAATACAGACCGCAGAATAATGGAGGTGCTCATACATCAAAATATCGCGCATGAATACCGTAATACACGAAAAACGCACTTGAAAATCGGAATTATTTCCTGAGACGCGTTGTGCAGAAATGAAGTAAAGGAAACTTGTAACTGGTAGCACCAAGTGTAAAATAACAAACAAAATACTGTTTTTACAGTTGCAGTCTTTCATTAACCATTTCTAAACGATAATATATATATATATATATATATATATATATATATATATATATTATGTGTGTGTATTTGACAGCTTGGACATGTAGATACTTCTCTCGTGTTTATGCTCACACTGATTACAATAAGAAGTATTATTGGACTTTAAGCAGTAAACAAGTTCAGAGATTTCTTTAAAACAATGCTGACTGAGAAGACTGGCCAAGTTCTGTTCAAGAAGTTAGCTGTTATATGTCACCTTTCCAGTTCATTTCGAAGAATAAGTTTCGTTATACCTACATGTGTACAGCGGATGGATTAAATGACGATGAGTTGGCACTCGAATCAGCCTGTATGTGGTTTTTAGGTGGTTTTCCACTCTCCTGTGAGCAAATGCTGAGCTGATCCTAAAATTCTGCCTCGGAGAATACACAAAAACTGCGAAAATACGCTCAAGTGCCAAAGAAAGTTTACACGTTTCACAGACAGACAGCGCACACGACAATTGAAGCTTAGGTTGCCTTGACTGTTGCGTCGGAAAGCATCAGCCACGAAGTTAAATAATATAATAAAATTTGTCGAAGACTAGAAAAGCGGACTCCTCAATAGTCGGGATAGGCGGCAGGGGAACGAAGAAAGGCGCAAGAAGCAACTTTAACAACGAGTCCTCCTGCGATCGATAGATTTATTCTACAGCGGTGAACGGCCGAGGTCGGTGCCCTGTTTGACAAGCGCAGTGGGTCAGATTTTGCGCGGTTCTTCGGTGCGGGGAAACATTTGCCTGTCAACTCCTGCAGTCACGCAGGGAACTGACGGACACGCCACGGATGCATAATAAAAACTGGTTTCAGTAGTATTATAATCATTTGTTTACATTGGTGTACATCTGCATCTAGAGCTATACTCCGCAAGCCACCTTGCGGTGTGTGGCGGAGGGCAGTTTTTGTACCATTGTCTCTTCCCTCCTTTCCTGTTACCGTCGCGAATGGTACGCGGGAAGAACGATTGTCGATAGGCCTCCGCGTGGTCTCGAAACTCTGTAATTTTACTCACATGGTCTTTACGTGAGATGTACGTAGGAGGAGTAAAATATTCGGTGACTATTCCAGGCGCGTACGCTCTCGGAACGTTAAGCAAGTTATGGTAGAACGAATAGTTTGTAATCTGCCTCCTTCATTGACAGGCAACATTTCCTGAGGATTGTTAGTGGATCACAGTGTGCCATTGCCTTTCATGCGATTAGTTTTAGGTGGTCGTTTAAATCGCTCCGTTCGCGCCGGCCGGAGTGACCAAGCGGTTGTAGGCGCTACAGTCTGGAACCGCGCGACCGCTACGGTCGCAGGTTCGAATCATGCCTCGGGCATGGATGTGTGTGATGTCCTTAGGTTAGTTAGATTTAAATAGTTCTAAGTTCTCGGGGACTGATGACCTCATATGTTTAGTCCCAGAGTGCTCAGAGCCAACGCTCCGTTCGCATAAAAATGGTTCAAATGGCTCTGAGCACTATGGGACTTAACTTCTGAGGTCATCAGTCCCCTAGAACTTAGAACTACTTAAACCTAACTAACCTAAGGACATCGTACACATCCATGCCCCAGGCAGGATTCGAACCTGCGACCGTAGCGGTCGCTTGGTTCCAGAGTGTATCGGTTCGCATACTCCTAGATATTTTATGGATGTAGTTGCTTCCAATGACGGCTCCTTCTGTTTATATGTAAGCAGTACGTTACTTTTGTTAATGTTGAGCCTCAATTGTCACTCCCTTCACCATACAGGCCTTCCTGCATTTCGCTACAATTTTCTGGCTTTATGACTTCTGTGTGCACAACAGCACTATCCACGAAAAGCCTCGTGGAACGCCGATGTTGTCTACTGAGTCACATACTTCTTTGAACTTTTTCGATGTCCTAAGGATCCCATACCGCATACTAGTACTTTAGCAGAGGACGGACAAGCGTAGGCATTGTCTTTATTGGATTTGTTGCATCTTCTGTGTTTTCTGCCAATAAAACGCAGTCTGTTTTGCCTTCGCCTCAACATTATCTATGTGAACGTTCCAGTTTAACTTGTTCGTAGTTGTTATCCCCCAGTAGTTAGCTGAATTCACAGCCTTCATCGTGTAACCGAAATTACGGATTCCTTTTACTAGTCATATGGATGACTCATTAGTTAGAGTCAATTGCCATTTTTCATACCATACTGATATATGGAAATAATTATGTACTTGGTTTTTATCATTTGATGATTTTACGAGATGGTAAATGACAGCTTCTTAGATCGTCTCGTAAATCGTTTATGTAGACTCATAACAGCAGAGGACCTATAACATTTCCATGAGAAACGCTAGATACCACGTCATTTCTTGACTACCTATCTACAATATTAGCAGTCAGGTCACAATCCATCACGCGAGTAACTGAAAAGTATCCTGCGTTAAACGTATCTTGCAATTTATAAATATTGGCGCACGAAAAACCGTCCCTGAGTACTAGACCGCTCATTGTTCTCGCCAAATGTCATCTATTGTTTCGAAGTTGTTGGTTGCATTAGTTTGTTATTTCTTTATTATTTATTTATTACATTTTTATCTATTTGTTGTTGTACATGCTAGTCGCAGACAACAATTCATGCGTAACTGGCAAGCAGTCTGTACTCGGGGCCGGTTTTTCGTGCGCCCTCCCATAGAACTCCTTGCTATTTTCCATATTCTCAGTTCTGATACAATTTTAGTCTCGGAAAGCCAGCCGTGACATATGGAAATTGCTATATGCAATAATATAACCCCTTCTATTAACACTCGCCCCAATAGCAGCGCGTGTTAACGCGACAGCTTCTGGGACGGAGAGGTAACAGTATGCCGGCCCGGGATCAAATCCGTGTGGGTGATAAACGACGAGGGGCACTGTACCGGCCAGCCTGGATGTGTATGGTTTTTAGGCGGTCTTCTACATCCCGTTAGGTGAATACCGGCCTGGTTCCCATGTTCCATCTCAGATGTTTCGGAAACATTTAGAAGTCATTTTTCACATATCTACATCCACATGAATACTCTGCAAAGCAAACTTAAGTGCCTGGCAGAGGGTTCGTCGGAAAAACTTCACAATAATTCTGTATTATTCCAATCTCGAACAGCGCGCTGAAAAAACAAACACCTAGATCTTTCCTTGCGAGCCGGCCGGTGTGGCCGAGCGGTTCTAGGCGATACAGTCTGGAACCGCGCGACCGCTACGGTCGCAGGTTCAAATCCTGCCTCGAGCATGGATGTGTGCGATGTCCTTAGGTTAGTTAGGTTTAAGTAGTTCTAAGTTCGAGGGGACTGATGCCCTCAGATGTTAAGTCCCATAGTGCTCAGAGCCATTTGAACCATTTTTTCCCCCTGTGCGAGCTCTTATTTCCCTTATTTTATTATGATGATTGTTTCCTCCTGTTTAGGTCGGTGTCAACAAAATATTTTCGCATTCGGATTAGAAAGTTCGTGATTGAAATCGCGTGAGAAGATTCCGCAGCATCGAAAAACGCCTTTGTTTTAATGATTTCCACCCCAATTCTGTATCATGTTCGTGGCACTCTCTCCCCTATTTCTCGACAATACAAAACGTGCTGCTCTTCTTTAAACTTTCTCGATGTACTCCGTTAATACTATCTGGTAAGAATCACATGCCGCGCAGCAGTACTCCAAAAGAGGACGGACAACACTAGTGTAGCCAGTCTCTTCAGTAGATCTGTAGCTTCTTCGAAGATAAAACGCAGTCTTTTGTTCACCTTCCCCATAATATCCGCTATGTGTTCTTTCCAATTTAAGCTGTTCGTAATTGTAGTTCCTAAGTATTTAATTAAATTTACGGCCTTGAGATTTGACTGCTTTATCGTGTAACCGAAGTTTAACGGTTTCCTTTTAGAACTCATGTGGATGACCTCACACTGTTCAGTATTTAGCGTCAGTTGCTAATTTTCGCACCATACAAATGTCCTTTCTAAATCGTTCTGCAGTTAGTTTTGATCTTCTGATGAAGTTACTAGACGTTAAACGACAGCATCACCTGCAAACAACCTAAGACGGCTGCTCAGAACTTCTCCTAAAACGTTTATATAGATAAGGAACAGGAGAGGGCCTATAACACTACCTTGGGGAACGCCAGAAATCACTTCTGTTTTACTCGAAGACCTTCCGTCAGTTCCTACGAACTGTAACCTCAGTTCCTACGAACTGTGACCTCTCCGACAGGAAATCACGAAACCAGTCACATAACTGAGACAATATTCCATAAGCATGCAATTTGACTCCAAGCCGCTTGTGAGGCACACTGACAAAAGCCTTCTGGAAATGTAGAAATGCGGAATCAATCTGAAATCCCTTGTCAATAGCACTCAACACTTCGTGCGAGTAAGGAGCTAGTTGTGTTTCATAAGAACGATGTTTTCTAAATACGTGTTGACTGTGTGTCAATAGACCGTGCTCTTCGCAGTAATGCATGTTCTAACACAACATGTTCCAAAATCCTGCTGCAAATCGACGTTAATGATATGGGCTTGTAATTTAGTGGATTACTTCTATTGCCTTTCTTAAATATTGGTGTGGTCTGTGCAACTTTCCAGTCTTTGGGTACGGCTCTTTCGTCGACTGAAAGGCTGTTTGTTAACTATGGAGCTATTGCATCAGCATACTCTGAAAGGAACTTAATCGGTATACAGTTTGGACCGGAAGACATGTTTTTATTATGTATTTTAAGTTGCTTCACTACTACTTGAAAGCAGAATTTACCCTATACGAAGACAGACTGGGTACACTGCTACTGTTTTTGGGGTGAATAGGAGACTGATGTTGACCTTTGCTGTTTGGTCTCGGTAAACATGTATCAAGGAGCAGCTTCTATTTATATCCATGTTTTGGAGGGGGGCGTGAGCCCCTCCTCTGACGCGCAACTGCCTCATCTCAGATGGCATTTTCGAACGCTTGCATTGCCACTCCTGTCACGTGCAGGGGAACGAAATCAACAGGACGTTAGAAGGAAGATCAAAAAATTAATACTGTCTCTATCCGGATCCCGCTCCAGCTACTGCCGTGTCTGGGTGCTGACGAGTCATCTCCATTTGGCTCGGTCCTCCCACCACTTTTCTTCCTCCACTTGCTGCCAGGTCACACCTCTCCTTTCCACAGATATTCTCACTACCGTTTTCAACCGTGTTCTTGGGCGCTTCTACGTCTTTTTCCATCCGTCTTTAGTTATTCCATAATTTTGGGGAGTCTCTGCCCACACATCCTCTTAACATGCCCGTACCATCTTATTCTCTTTTTTTTTCAATTTCTTCTCTCATACTTCCTTGCTTAAGGTCCTTTCTGATATCTACGTTCCTTAGTCTGTCCATTCTTGTTTTTCCCTTAACTGCTCTGAGAAATTTCATTTCTCCTGCTTGCAGTCTGCTCCAGTCCCTTTCTGACATTGGCCATGTTTCTCCTCCATTGGTGACAATAGGGAAGTAATAACTCTTACACATAAGGAGTTTTGCGTATTCTGAAACTTCCTTATACCAAATCAGGTGTTTTATTGTTTGATAGAAATTGCCTACCTTCTGTAACCACACATTAATATCGTTAGTTATTCTTCCATCACTAGATATTTCACTCCCTAAATAAGTGAAACTGTCTACCACTTTGAGGGGTTCTCCATTCAAAGTAATATTTCCGTTGATCCCTTTGTCTCTTTCAGATACCATTACTTCACTCCTATCTTTATTTTTAATCCACACCTTTTCATTGTTTCCTTCCACACATCAGGTTGTAACTGTACATATACCTCTTTATCGCCCCATATTACCATATCATCTGCAAAAATCATCTTTTTGTCTTTTGCATTTACTATCTCTTTAACTGCCCTATTCATTCCCTCCATCATAACATTAAAAAGTGCAGGAGATAGAATACTTCCTTGTGTAAGTCCTTGTCTTATTTCGAAGTATTCAGAGTTCCCCAATGACGTTCTAATTCTACAATTGTGTTCTTTGTACATTGTCTTTATTACCTTAATGTATCCATCTTCTATATCTATTTTCTTCATTTCTTCACAGAGTCTTTCCGTGTTAACTGAGTCATATGCGTTTTCTATGTCTATTAAAACCATTATCACCTTTTTGTTATACTTTCAACTTTTTTCCATCAGTTGACAGATAGAAAATATCAGGTCGATTGTGCTTCTTCCTTTCCTAAACCCGTGCTGTTCTTCATTCAGCTCGGTTTCTATCTTTTCACTTATCCGATTTAGTAAAATTCTCTCAAAAATCTTGGCTGTATGACTCATAAGGATTATTCCTCTGTAGTATTTACAAAGTCTTTTATTGCCTTTTTTGAAGAGGGGAACAATGTCTCCTCCTCTCCAGTCGTCAGGTATTGTACTATTTCTCCACATACTATACAGCCACTGCATTCTCACTGGACCTGCTGCTCTCATCATGTCCACTGATACTTCCTCAGGTCCTGGGGCTTTTCCACCCATTCATCTTATTCACAGCTATTTCGATTTCTTCCCGAGTAATTTGTCCTAATTCTGCTTCCCAGCTTCTCTCAATTTCTCCATTATTTGTTGTTTCCTCGTGTACCTCCTCCTCAGCGTTTAACAGCGTAAAATTAATGCTGCACCAGGATAATTTTGCTCGGACACTCAGAATCAACACACAAAATAGTTTCTAGATGGCCGTCACATTAATCCTGGAGTGGGCGGCGTGTTGGCGGTAGCACAGTTGAAGGACAGGAGAGGGGAACCCTTTCGCAGAGTCTCTGAGCACGAGAGACTGTTGCTGCAGGTGGTGCGAGGGAAGTTTATTTGCGTTGCAGCGCGGACGCATTCTTCACGTGGCCCCGCGGACTCCCCCCAACCCGTGTCGACAAGCGGACCGCCGGGAGGCGCGTTTACCCCAACCCCATCCCCGCAGCTCAGCTGATAAATATTTCATGGCCGCCCCTGGCCCTTGTAGGGCCAACTCCCTAGGGCGTGTCGCCACCCGCACTCTCCACCAGGTACTACCACTGCGCGATACATCTAGCGAGCTTGTTTCTTTGAAACAGAAATTATTCTCCCGAGTTGCGATGCAGTCGTAGTAAAATACACAGTGATCCAAGAAATCGTTTATTTCTTTATTCCAGTTACAGATTGTAACATTATAAAATAGGTAATTACTTTCGATTTATATTCAACGCCCAAAAAAAAAGACGAAGGCATCCTGCCATCCAACATGACCAAATACAACAAAGTGCACAAAAATTACGTAATAAAGCGCTCAGAAATCTCAATTTAGACATAAATAACACATGTCATAGAAGAAAACGGACTCTTTTTTTCGACGTATGTAAGAATGGTACGGTCGGAAGATAAGTCAGAAAAGCTACTTCGTTTCTTATAAAAAAAAAAGTAAGTAGTACCACATTCGACATATTGGAACAGGTATAATTAGCCCTTTTCTCATGACCATTTCTACAAGAGTAAAAAAAAAAAAAAACTACATAAAAACATGATGACAAGAAACACCAGCACATTATAATATCAAATTACAGAGAGGTGGGAGACTTCAATTAAGAAATGTTTCAAATGGCACTGACCGCTATGGGACTCAACATCTGAGGTCATCAGTCCCCCAAAACTTAGAACTACTTAAACATAACTAACATAAGGACATCATACACATCCACGCCCGAGGCAGGATTCGAACCTGCGACCGTAGCGATCGCGCAGTTTCAGACTGAAGCGCCTAGAACCGCTCGGCCACACCGGTCGACTTCATTTAAGAGAACCGACTGTTATTACAAAATAAATATAGTCTAGAAACATAAAACTGCTTTAGTTAAACATGTCGCTTAAACTAATAATTTGGTAACAACGTGAAATTCAGGGCATATTTTACAATGTCAGGTCTTTAAGACCCAACTCAGTTTTTAGGTGCAATGTGACTTTTTCAACATTTTAGAAAAAAATAAAGTAGATTTTTAAATATATATTTATCCCCCACCACCCACCACCTATGCATGCACGTATTTGTCGCTCTCAAGTCACTTTGACCATCGTTGTAGAGGGAAGGTTGAGGAAATGTATTCTTCCAAGTTCGCCAAATTGTTCCAGACATACATCGAAATCGATGAAGTTTTTTCTTCACTTTGTTATCATTGTTGGAAGATGATTCACAACCAAGGTAGGGAAGCTTGAAACTTGTTCTATTGGTTGATTATCAACTTTCGTCGTGGCTCTAATCGAAAACACCAAGCTGTTTAAAAAAACGTGTTGCAGTAGTTATAGAACGCTCCTCCTACAATAGCGGCGAGATACATATTGGAGATATTACTAACAGATGTTGCTATATCGTGGGCCCATAGAAATCTCCATCAGAACTCGAGTGTACCCAAGCTGTGACGTAAAGTGCTCACGCCGTTCAAGACATGCTCAAACACAACACTAATAAGCATAAGATCTGATGACATTTCATCGCGTGAAACACCTCGAACTATGCAGCTCTCTCTCTCTCTCTCTCTCTCTCTCTCTCTCTCTCTCTCACACACACACACACACACCACCTATCTGAAATTCCATTACTAATGAGTGCATTCTAGCGAGTGCACGTGCTTTACAGGGATATCACGCACTGCCGCGGGGTGATGCAGCTCTGTGGCGTGGCAGTAGCACGCTCGCAGTGCGGTGCTTTTCCAGGAAGCGACGCCGGGACATAGTTCTCGTCACGTTCTGAATAGCCAGTGCATTCCCCTCGCTCGCCGTAGCCGGCTGGTTACGGAACGGCACTGAAAACTGTTATCGCGATGTTATCTGGGCTGCAGCGCGACGAATAATTACCGCTCGTTACACGGCTAATTGTGTCTGCGCATGCGCGCTGGCGACCGCGCGGAAGCGTGTAAATATGCGGTGATAGCGAGAGCTCTTCCATCACGTTTTTGTGCTGCGGCGACGAAGCTAACGGTAGCACGTGCGTTATGCTCTTTACAGACGCAAGAAGACCGCACCACTGACAATTAGAGACGTTTCTCGTAAACTTCCTGTTCATAAAACCCTCCTGTTAGGGTAATTAGAGAGTAATTTACCTTTTGGAATTACGCCCGGTACTCTACTAAATATCCCTGTTCTTCTTGCGGACGTTTAGAGTAACACGCAGTTTAATGTTTGTACATTCAAAATTTAAAGCAGGTCGTTGGCACAGCGAAGATTCCGCTCCTTTAAATTTTTCGTTGAACGTTATTATATGGCCACTAGTTACCCACATATTTAACCAACTACATTAATAAATTTAATTGCGTAATTTTTTGACGTTTTTACAGTATGTTTTCGATTCATCATTTAATCGTTCTCAATTACATATTGTCACTCTAGTTGAAAACAAACATATAAATTTTATTTTTTCTCTTTATCAAGTGGAATAATAATGTGACGAGGATGTTAAAGGCTCAAATCCTGCGGAGCTTTTAGTGAGTTGTATGGGTTTCATCAACGGAGGTAACGAATAAGGACTGGGGATTAACATTGCAAATAAAAATAATTGCTTCTCCCCCTTTCCTGTTCCAGTCGCGAATAATGCACTGGAACAACCATTGTTGGTAACCCTCCATGTGGACTAGAATCTCTTTAAATTTACCCTCATGGGCATACCCAGGAGGAAGCAACATGTGGGTTGTCCCTTTAGGATAGTAACGCACTAAATGTTAACAGTAAAGCGACGCATAACGCCTCTCTCACAACACTTGCTATTTGACTTGGTTGAACATCTCCAGTACGCTTTGACACATACTAAAGGAACCTCCGAGGAAGCTCTTCTTTGGATCTTCCCTATTTTTTTCTATCAGACCTTTCCGGTATTGTACCATATTGGCTGGCATCATCGGTCGAACAAGGGTTTTGTAAGGTACCTCCTTCGTGGGAGAACAGTTCTATCTGATATATGGATATGGTGTCTGTTCTTTCGGACATGTCCGTGTCCCCGTTAATATATATCAACGCCCGTCAGCAGCTGGAGGTATTAATATATAGTTCTAATTTAGTTCTGTGTGAGGTTCCGTCCTCTGAGTCTGTCCGGCATCTGCCATTGCTACGGTTAGATTTATATGTCGCTCCACTTCAAATCGCTCCATACACATACTCCCGTATGTGTAATGGATGTGATTGCTTCCGGTTGTTGTCCTGAAGTCTCGTAAACATACAGTTCTGAATAACGATCTTTACGATACAGACAAACTGGAATGCTTGGACATAAATCTTATAAGATCAAGAATTTTCAAGACAACGTGAACAAAATCGGAGACAGTTATTAAAGAATGTTGTGTGTATACGCACACGGTGTTTCATGTTTGTTCACCTCCTACTTCCTTAGTTAGAAACAATTTGAATTTCTTTCAGTAATGTGAATAAAAATGTTCCTTTTTAAACCACGAAAATCAATTAGAACGGAATTAATGCATTTTTGTACACAGTGTGATATACTATTCTCAGTGATATGTGGAACAGAATTTTCATATCTTCGTGTGTTTCTCTTTACAGCTCTCGAAATATCTGTAAAAACACACACTAAATTTTAGAGCTGTTCTGATTCATAAATACCTTATTCCTGTGTTAGTTGAAAAAAAAAAAAGGGACGGAGAGTCTAACTTGTAATACTGACTGCTTTAAGTTACGTACTTTAATTTCACCCACTAATGAGAAAGAGGCATGTAAAGATTATAAAAGTCTGTTAATGGCAACTTCCATCAGATATATAACAGCTTTTATATTAGATCGTATCAGGTTCACGTACTGCTAACCACATTCATACTCGTCTTGATCCTCAAACAATCTTTTCATATTTCGTTTCCGTTGGTTAACCTGATTTTCAAATTTGTTTGCAATAATATCAGCTGCAGCAGTTCTACAGCTATTTACAGACTATTATTTTTTCGTACTTGGAGGTGGAACTGGAACGTAATATTAGGTTACTAAAATTTCAGTACTGTGTAGTAAATAAACAGCAGAGAAATGAAACTTCCTGCGAGATTAATATTGTGTGCCGGACCGGGACTCAAACCTTCAAACCTTGGGATCTTTCCCTTTCGCGGACAAAATCTCTCCCGACTGAGCTACCGAGGCACGACTCACGACCCGCACTTACAGCTTTACTTTCGCCAGAACCTCAACTCCTACCTCCCAGACTTTACACAAGTTGTCAGACGGTGTCCGCTTCGAATCCTGGTCCGGCACATGGTTTTAATATGGCAATAAGTTACGAATTAGCACACACACACACACACACACACACACACACATACAGGGTGAGTCACCTAACGTTACCGCTGAATATATTTCGTAAACCACATCAAATACTGACGAACCGATTCCACAGACCGAACGTGAGGGGAGGGGCTAGTGTAATTGGTTAATACAAACCATAAAAAAATGCACGGAAGTATGTTTTTTAACACAAACCTACGTTATTTTAAATGGAACCACGTTAGTTTTGTTAGCACATCTGAACATATAAACAAATACGTAATCAGTGCCGTTTGTTGCATTGTAAAATGTTAATTACATCCGGAGATTTGCAACCTAAAGTTAACGCTCCGACGTTCAGTTGCGTGTTGTAACAAACACGGGCCACGGTCGGCGAGCAGCATCTGCAGGGACATGTTTACGATCACGACCGTGTTTACGAGTGTGGCTGTAGTGCACTGTTGTGGTTTGGTCTAGCTGTCGCAGTGTCCGTATGTAGCGCTTGCTGCTATTGTTACTCTGCATTCGTCTCCGCACGCAGACCAACTGTAGTACACCGTGTTACCAGACGTCTGTGATAGTGTAGTGTTGTAGGAACTGTGACCATGGTGTATTCGAACTCTGAAAAGGCGGAGATGATACTCATATATGCCGAGTGTCGACGAAATGCAGCTGAAGCCTGCAGGGTGTATGCAGAACGGTACCCGGATAGAGAGCATCCAACGTGCCGCACATTGCAAAACATCTACCGCCAACTGTATGCAACAGGTATGGTCGTAGCACGCAAACGGGTCCGTAACAGGCCCGTCACAGGAGAAGCGGGTGCAGTTGGTGTGTTAGCTGCTGTTGCCATGAACCCACACATGAGTACACGGGACATTGCGAGAGCCGGTGGACTGAGTCAAGTAGTGTCATGCGCATACTGCATCGTCACCGCTTTCATCCGTTTCATGTGTCGCTACATCAGCAATTACATGGTGATGACTTTAATCATCGAGTGCAATTCTGTCAATGGGCATTAACAGAGAATGCGTTGCAGTTCTACCTTTTTACCGATGAAGTGGGTTTCACAAACCACGGGGCAGTGAATCTACGGAACATGCATTACTGGTCCGTGGACAATCTTCGCTGGCTCAGACAGGTAGAGCGACAGCGACCGTGGACTGTAAATGTATGGTGCGGAATCATTGGCGACCACCTCATTGGTCCTCACTTCATTGCAGGGGCCCAAACAGCTGCAACATACAACGCGTTTCTACAGAATGATCTGCCAACGTTGCTCGAAAATGTCCCACTGGAAACGCGTCGACGTATGTGGTATCAGCATGATGGTGCACCTGCTCATTCCGCAATTGACACTAGGCTGACCCTTGGCAGGATTTTCGACGGGCGTTTCATAGGACGTGGAGGACGCATAAATTGGCCAGCCCGTTCTCCTGATCTTACACCTCTGGACTTCTTTCTGTGGGGTACGTTAAAGGAGAATGTGTACCGTGATGTGCCTACAACCCCAGAGGATATGAAACAGCGTATTGTGGCAGCCTGCGGCGACATTACACCAGCTGTACTGCGGCGTGTACGACATTCATTACGCCAGAGATTGCAATTGTGTGCAGCAAATGATGGCCACCACATTGAACATCTATTGGCCTGGCATGTCGGGGCACACTCTATTCCACTCCGTAATTGAAAACGGAATCCACGTATATACTTGTACCTCACCCCTCATGGTAATGTACATGTGCGTCAGTGAAAAAGACCAATAAAAAGGTGTTAGCATGTGGAAGTAATGTGCTGTTCCAGTCTCTTCTGTACCTAAGGTCCATCACCGTTCAGTTTGGATCCCCACGTAATTCGGTGCTCTCCGATACACACGATCGAACAGCGGAGGAGTGGTACTCAAGCGTCAACTTTAGGTTACAATATCTCCGGATGTAATTAACATTTTACGATGCAACAAACGGCACTGATTACGTATTTGTTTATATGTTCAGATGTGTTAACAAAACTAACAGGGTTCCATTTAAAACCATTTAAAAAAACGTAGGTTTGTGTTAAAAACGTACTTCCGTGCATTTTTTTATGGTTTGTATTAACCAATTACACTAGCCCCTCTCCTCACGTTCGGTCTGTGGAATCGTTTCGTCAGTATTTGATGTGGTTTACGAAATATATCCAGCGGTAATGTTAGGTGAATCACCCTGTATATATATATTAACGAGCTAAAATGTTATGACCTCTTGCTTATTCGCAGCAAGTCCTTGGTAGGTTTCATGATGCATTTGGCACCATTTGTCTAGCGCAGGTCTCGCAGTTCCTGTAGTATGTGGACTCGGAGCTGGCGCCCGAGAATCTCCTAGATGTGTCCGGATGCCCGAAACATTAACGCGAGTTCTCTGTTATGCTCCTCAAACAAGTGCAGTACGATTGTGCAGTAAGGACAGTTACCCCGCTGTAAGATGCCATCGCTGTCGGGGAAGACATCAAGCTTCATCGGATGCAGATGGTCCGCAATAATTTTAACGTAGTTCAGAGCTGTCATTGTGCGTAAGATTACCGCCAAGCTACCACTCATGGGAGCACAAGTGAACGTCCCCCACATTATAATACTGACACCATGGACCAGACAGCGACGCGATGATGTTTCGATCAGCCGATCGCCTATATGACGACGCGTCCAGACGCGATCATCAACCTGAGTAACAAAAACGTGATTCCTTCTACCAAGCGACATGTTTCGACTGATCCGCGGTGCAATTCGGATGATCTCATCCTCGCTGCAATCTTAATTGACGTTGCTTTTGGTTCAACATCTAACATCAAGGGTCGTACGCTACGGAGCTCCATGTTCAACAACGTACGCTGAACGTTGTGCCTGCTTCGCACTGTATCCTGTTGTGAGATCTGCCACTGATAGCCGCCGATCATGTTTTATGGAGTGGCCAAACCTCCGACCTTCACGCTTCTGTGATGAGGCGTAGACATTCAATAGCTTGCCGCCTACTCCTGGTGTCGCCTCAACGACTGTTCAGCGAACGTGCGCCCGCACCAGGCGTCTGGTTCGCTGACTGCTGTCCACCGACGACGAAAGGTAGAATTTGGACGCCAGTACTGCAACTGTACGTGCACTGAGTGGCGACAGATGGCCTTTTTCTTTAGATGTCAGATGACCGGTGGCCTGTACGGCTTGATAAATCTGAAGGCAAACACGCTGCAACCGTCTCCGGAAATGTCCACGGCCGAAGGAGGGCGGCTTCATGGTTCGTTTTCATGACATTTCCTCCCCGATAGCTGAGTGGTCAGCGTGGCGGATTGCCGTCCTACGGGCCCGGGTTCGGAGATTTTCTCCTCTCAGCGACTGCATGTTGTGTTGTCTTCATCATCATTTCATCGCCATCTGGCGCGCAGGTCGCCCAATGTGGCGTCGAATGTACATTATTGGCCATTAAAATACTACACCAAGAATAACTGCAGATGATAAACGGGTATTGATTGGACAAATATATTATACTACAACTGACATGTGATAACATTTTCAGGCAATTTGAGTGCACAGATCCTGAGAAATCAGTACCCAGAGCAACCACCTCTGGCCGTAATGACGGCCTTAATACGCCTCGGCATTGAGTCAAACAGAGCCTCGATGGCGTGTACAGCTGCCCCTGCAGCTTCAACACGATACCACAGTTCATCGAGAGTAGTGACTGGCGTATTGTGACGAGCCAGTTGCTCCGCCACCATTGAGCAGACTTTTCAGTTGGTGAGAGATGTGGAGAATGTGCTGGCCAGGGCAGCAGTCGAACATTTTCTGTATCCAGAAAGGCCCGTACAGGACCTGCAACGTGCGGTCGTGCATTATCCTGCTGAAATGTAGGGTTTCGCAGGGATCGAATGAAGGGTAGAGCCACGGGTCGTAACACATCTGAAATGTAACGTCCACTATTCAGAGTGCCGTCAGTGCGAACAAGAGGTTACCGAGACGTGTAACCAATGGCACCCCATACCATTACGCCGGGTGATACGCCAGTATGGCTATGACGAACACACGCTTGCAATGTGCGTTCACCGCGATGTCGCCAAACACGCATGCCACCATCATGATGCTGTAAACAGTACCTGGATTCATTCAAAAAAATGACGTTTTGCCATTCGTGCACCCAGGTTCGTCGTTGAGTACACCATCGCAGGCGGTCGTGTTTGTGATGCAGCGTCAAGGGTAACCGCAGCCACTGTCTCCGGGCTGATAGTCCGTGCTGCTGCAAACGTCGTCGAACTGTTCGTGCAGATGGTTGTTGTCTTGCAAACGTCCCCATCTGTTGACTCAGGGATCGAGACGTGGCTGCACGATCCGTTACAGCCATGGGGATAAGATGCCTGTCATCTCGACTGTTAGTGATACGAGGCCGTTGGGATCCAGCACGGCGTTCCGTATTACCCTCCTGAACCCATCGATTCCGTATTCTGCTAACAGTCATTGGATCTCGACCAACACGAGCAGCAACGTCGCGATACGATAAACCGAAATCGCGATAGGCTACAATCCGACCTTTATCAAAGTCGGAAACGGGATGGTAGGCATTTCTCCTCCTTACACGAGGCATCGCAACAACGTTTCACCAGGCAACGCCGGTCAACTGCTGTTTGTGTATGAGAACTCGGTGAAACTTTCCTCATGTCAGCACGTTGTAGGTGTCGCCATTGGCGCCAACCTTGTGTGAATGCTCTGAAAAGCTAATCATTTGTATATCACAGCATCTTCTTCCTGTTGGTGAAATTTCGCGTTTGTAGCACGTCATCTTCGTGGTGTAGCAATTTTAATGGCCAGTAGTGTAATAAGACCTGCACCAAGGCGGCCAGGCCTGCCCCGCAAGGGCCGTCCCGGCCATCGACGCCAAACGCTCATTTCCATTCCCTGTATGATTTCGTCATTCTGGGAGCACAGTGGTTCAACACAAGTATGCAGCCATCCTTGACAACACAAGTATGCATCTATCCGTGGGGAATGTCCAGCCCTTCATGCAGTTTGTTTTACCTCGTGATGATGGCATGTACCAACAGGACAATGCAACATATCACACAGCTCGCAGTGTGCGTGCATGGTTCGAAGAGCACCAGGATGAGTTTACCGTACTAACCTGGCCACTAAACTCTCCCAATCGGGTATATGTGGGACCACCTCGATCGGGCTGGTCGCGCCTTTGATCTTCAACCGAGAAAATCTGCTCAGCTAGCCAGGGCACTGGGGTAGGCATGACAACCGAGAAACCCTGCTCAGCTAGCCAGGGCACTGGGGTAGGCATGACTAACCATCCCTGTCGGTAACTTACAGACCATCACTGATTCTTCTCCAACACCTGTCACAGCGGCCCTCTGTGCAATAGGTAATTATTCAGGCTTTTGACAGTTGGTGCAACGTGGAGTTTACGTGCAAACCGGTGACAAGTGAAATAATAACAAGTACAGACGACTTGCAAGGTACAACTAATTTATTACTGATGACTAACTGAAAACCTCAGCTGGCGACAGGTGTTGTTGTTATACCTCGATGTGGACAGCTGAAAATGTGTGCCCCGACCGGGACTCGAACTCGGGATCTGCTGCTTACATGGCAGACGCTCTACCCATCTGAGCCACCGAGGACACAGATGAATAGCGCGACTGCAGGGACTTATCCCTTGCACGCTTCCCGTGAACTCTTACGGGAATCGCCAAAGCGTGCGCGAGTAATGTGTGGGAAAATGTCTATAAGGTACAATACATATGTAGAATTATGGGCAGTTGGAAATATGAGTCTCACGGGAAGCGTGCAAGGGATAAGTCCCTGCAGTCGCGCTATTCATCTGTTTCCTCGGTGTCTCAGATGGATAGAGCGTCTGCCATGTAAGCAGGGGATTCCGAGTTCGAGTCCCGGTCGGGGCACACTTTTCACTTCCCGCGAAAAACAGTGTACCGCAGAACACAGTTGGAAATCCCTGGTGTAGAGGGCGTCGTAGAGGGCAAAAATGTTTGAAGATGATAGAGATTAGAATGTACGCAACAAATAGTTGAAGACGTTGGGTGTAACTGTGACTCTGACGTGCAGAGATTGATAATGGACAGCGCATCGTGATGGGTCTCATGAAACCACTCTGAAAACTGGTGAGAAAAGAAAAAAAACTCTAAAATTTGGACAAGCGAATTCCAGTGAGGATATGTCTACTAATTCCTGGCCGAATGTCGTTACTCAAACGTGCACAGAGATTGGTTCAGTTGTCATTACAATATCAAAAAAACTGAGTCGGACGAAATAATTCGGTTACGATATTTTTAACCGATTATTAGTTAGACCAGGACTTTCATCCGTGAATTAAAGCTTCGTCAGACCGGTATGTAAGCGATAAATTAAATTGACCGGATGATTCCCCTACGAAGAGTGGTCCTGCCGGTCGCGACCGCAAATGATCCGTTTTTTAGCCCCGCACTCCGCCAAATTATTCGGGTACGCCCCGGCCTACGGGCCGGCCATATTTTGCGGCAGCGTGCTGACGTGAAGTAATTAGTACGTGCGCTGTAGGGAGAAAGTCGATTCGGCCGCGAGGGGTATCGATTGCGGGCGGCCTGGTGCAGACGGACGGTCGAGGCGAGTGTACTGCGAGTGCGGAATTAACCGCTGCCATCGGTTTCCGATAGCGCAGGCGGGCGCAGCAACCGCCCCCCCCCCCCCTCCACCTCACCACACCGCACAGTCAGGAGCAGCGCTAATCTCCCGCGGATGACTCAAATCCTCGCTCCTGCCCGCCAGTCTTTTGACGCAGCGCGGAGAGCCCGGGCGACGCCCCTTTGTCTGCGGCCGCAGTGAATGACTTCTCTGCGGAGAATGCGCGCCTTTTGCGCAAATCCGGGACGCCTGCTTCTTACAGGGAACCCCATTCGCGACGTCAGCTCCACTCTAGCCGTCTGCTCCTGCTGTTTACTTCTAGGCGTCATTGTGTAGCGGATCACTAACGTGCAGACGCACACCGGGCCAACTCGCTTCAAAACCTGGACACAAAAGAAAAATGGATATAAAATCTAAAAAAAACTATGTCCGTTCTACATTCTTTCGGTCGCTGATTAGGAATCCGATGTCGGAATTATGAAATGCAAAATGGTGGATCCAATTTGGTGGACTAAAAATTATAAAGTTAGCGGATTAGAGTAAAACTTCGGATGTAAAGTATTGCGACGTCGCTGATAAGGAATTACAAGTCGAAATTGCCATACTGAAATCTTTTATTCGATAATTTGTATTTTATCAATCGAAATCATACACTACTGGCCATTAAAATTGCTACACCACGAAGATGATGTGCTACAGATGCGAAATTTAACCGACAGGAAGAAGATGCTGTGATACGCAAATGATTAGCTCTTCAGAGGATTCACACTAAGTTGGCGCCGTTGGCGACACCTACAATGTGGTCACATGAGGGAAGTTTCCAACAGATTTCTCATACACAAACGGCGTTGCCTGGTGAAACGTTGTTGTGATGCCTCGTGTAAGGAGGAGAAATGCGTACCATCACGTTTCCGACTTTGATAAAGGTCGGATTGTAGCCTATCGCGATTGCGGTTTATCGTATCGCGGCATTGCTGCTCGCGTTGGTCGAGATCCAATGACTGTTAGCAGAATATGGAATCGGTGGGTTCAGGAGGGTAATACGGAACGTCGTGCTGGATCCCAATGGCCTCGTATCACTAGCAGTCGAGATGACAGGCATCTTATCCGCATGGCTGTAACGGATCGTGCAGCCACGTCTCGATCCCCGAGTCAATAGATGGGGACGTTTGCAAGACAACAACCATCTGCACGAACAGTTCGACGACGTTTGCAGCAGCATGGACTTTCAGCTCGGAGACCATGGCTGCGGTTACCCTTGACGCTACGTCACAGACAGGAGCGCCTGCGATGATGTACTCAACGACGAATCTGGGTGAACGAATGGCAAAATGTCATTTTTTCGGATGAATCCAGGTTCTGTTTACAGCATCATGATGGTCGCATCCGTGTTTGGCGAGATCGCGGTGAACGCACATTGCAAGCGTGTGTTCGTCATCGCCATACTGGCGTATCACCCGGCGTGATGGTATGGGGTGCCATTGGTTACACGTCTCGGTCACCTCTTGTTCGCATTGACGCCACTTTGAACAGTGGTCGTTACATTTCAGATGTGTGACGACCCGTGGTTCTACCCTTCATTCGATCCCTGCGAAACCCTACATTTCAGCAGGGTAATGTACGACCGCATGTTGCAGGTCATGGACGGGCCTTTCGGGATACAGAAAATGTTCTAGTGCTGCCCTGGCCAGCACATTCTCCCGATCTCTCACCAACTGAAAACGTCTGGTCAATGGTGGCGGAGCAACTGGCTCGTCACAATACGCCAGTCACTAATGAACTGTGGTATCGTGTTGAAGCTGCATGGGCAGCTGTACGTGTACACGCCATCCAAGCTCTGTTTGACTCAATGTCCAGGCGTATCAAGACCGTTTTTACGGCCAGGGGTGGTTGTTCTGGGTACTGATTTCTGAGGATATATGCACCCAAATTGCGTGCAAATGTAATCACATGTCAGTTCTAATATGACATATTTGTTTAATGAATACCCGTTTATCATCTGCATTTCTTCTTGGTGTAGCAATTTTAATGGCCAGTAGTGTAGTAGCATTCGTCACTTGTGCCGTTATCTATTTTAGTATGGTTGCTGTCGGGTTAGCCACTGTGAGATGAATCGAAAAGCCGATCTTCTACCTCTGATGGCAGCTATTAATCTTCCTTAATTGCCATTTTCTGGACTCTCGAAATGAATGGCTCCGAAGACGCCAGAAGTCGATGGGAAACGACATGCAACTTTTACTCACAGGCATATTTACGTGTAAAATCCTCTCAGTAACGCTGGATATCCTTATTTCGAGCTTCGTGCACATCTTCAGATAGCCTACCAATCGTGGAGCAAAATGGTTCATATGGCTCCAAGCGCTATGGGACTTAACATCTGAGGTTGTCAGCCCCTAGACTTGGAAACAAACCTAACTAACCTATGGACGCCACACACATCCATGCCCGAGGCAGGATTCGAACCTGCGACCGTAGCAGGTGCGCAATTCCAGACTGAAGCGCCTAGAACCGCTCGGTCACAGCGGCCGGCTCGGGAACGGAGCAGCTTCAATAATGGCGTATCCGTGAATCAAATCTAAGTGAAATGATATCGGCATTGGTAAATATTACGAAATATTCTGAATCCGGTGAAGCTGGCACCCGACTTTCGAGAAATATATATATTTTTCAGAGTTCTTGGTACAAGATTTGAATAGTTCTGCAGTATTTCGCGAGAAAAGTAATATTACTCGGGGAAATTGTAATCTCGGAGAAAAATTATTGGCCAATTTGCGAAAAAAATTATGATCGCAATTCCGAATAGCTCCCATAGAACTCAACAGAAACCCCTAAGGCCTTCTTTGTACATATAATAGTTTCTGAGATAATTGCAATAATGAGGAACCAATTTTTAACATCTGCACTGCCGCTTTGTTGAAAAATAACCGTCCACTAACAACGTGCAACGACGTGCACGCAAATACATCTGAACTCGTTAACTACACAATTAATGTACTAGGAGAGCCATTTACAAAAGTGGAGCTACTGCGGAAGAACTTTGTAGCCAACAATTTCGGATATTATCGGTAGTAGTCGAGTTTTAATTCGATATACGTCATTACACTGACTAAAAGTGTCATAAACGTACCTTCTCCAGTGCTATTCGTCTTATTTTATCGTGCCAACTTTGCAGGACCGTTGTCCCACATTAAACGGATACACAACAATATCTGAGAAAAGAGTCGTTACCCGATTCACAATCTGGCCCCTATAGCCGAGCGGTTCTAGGCGCTTGAGTTCGGAGGAACCGCGCTGCTACGGTCGCAGTTTGGTATCCTGCCTCGGGCATGGACGTGTGTGGTGTCCTTAGGTTAGTTAGGTTTAAGTAGTTCTAAGTCTAGGGGACTGATGACCTCAGATGTTAAGTCCCATAGTGCTCAGAGCCATTTGAACCATTTTGAACCCAATTCACTTTTTACCGTCGAATGTCACGACACGTATCATATCGACTTGGCAGTGGAATGCACCAGAGCAGTCTACACACGATTTCGTGGGGTTAAAGTTGGAACGCGCATCTTTTCATTTTTAATATTCTGTCCAGGTTATGTTGCGAGTTGGCCCACTGTGCAACTCCGCCATTATTTATTGATGTGCAAAAAATGATCTGCCACTGACAAGTACCATAGCTTGCTGAAACGTGGACCATACACAGAAAGACCTGCTACAGCACAGTACAAAAGGTAACTGAAAAAATACACAATGATACGAACAGAAACGACATTTTTATTCAAAGACAATAATTACACTAAAGTCGGCGTCATTTATGAGGGTCCCCTGGGCATTACAAAAGACGCGACATGGTTCTTAATATGGCGTGTGATCACCATCCTTCTCTGCAACGTGCTCCCAGGTGAGGAGTTCTTGTGTTTGGGCGTTTCCATTCCCCCACTAATGGTTTACCTCGGCGGGACTGTCGTTGGTGTCCGTGGACATGCTGCAAGACGTCTCCCCAATGATCCAACTCATGCTCGATGGAATTTAAGTTGGGGGAACAGCCGGCCAGTCCATTCGCCGAATATCCTCCACATGCGCTGTTCGATGCCATCGCACATTGTCATTCATAAAAATGGAGTCAGGGCCCAGTGCACCCATGAAAAGATCACATGGAAAGGACTACTGGGCCACATGAACGTTGATCAGTCAGTGCACCTCGTTCGATGATTTGTAGGTCTATAAGCCCATGCAACATTACGAGGTGCGACAATAAAGTAATGACACTGATTTTCTTTGCAAGATGTGGCAACCCTGCAGCATTTCGTAGGCACAATATCTTTGACCTTGGTGTATAAGCTGCTTCTAGTCCAAGCGGCACATCGATGCAACTGCTCAGTCGTGAGTTGGCTGTAATAAGTTAACATGTGTATGTGTCTCTCGTCACGGAAATGGAACCGCATAATATTTGCGCAACGGTATGCCATTCCTTTTTGCGTTAAATTGGGTGAAAACGCGACAACTTGCGGTAAGCTTCAGAAGGCCTCTGGAGGGGAGGTTATGTCAAGAGCTCAGGGTTATGTTTTTCGTTGGCATAAAATGTTTAGTGAAGGCAGAAACGAATAGTGAAGATGAAGATCGCAGTGGACGACCATCAACTTCACGGACAGATGTCAACTTGGCCAGGATCCGTGAACTCGTACAATCTGATCGAAGATTATCCGTGAAAATGATTGCAGAAGAACTGAACATCAATCGAGAAACGGTTCATCTAATAATAACTGAAGATCTTGGTATAAGAAAGATTTGTGCAAAAATGGTCCCCAAAAATCTCACACCACTGCTCTGTCAGTGCAGCTACTTTTAACCTCAAAACAAATTTCAGTACTACCACAGCCACCTTATTCACCAGATATCGCTCTGTGCGACTTTTTTCTATTTACAAGAGTCAAAACGGCGGTCAAGGGACACCATTTTCAAACAACACAAGATGTCCAAAAAGCTGTGACTTGGAGGATATTACAGAAGATGAATTCCAGAAATATTACCATCAATGGCAGAAGCGCTGGAAAAAGTGTGTGCAATCAGAAGGGAACTACTTTGAGGGAGACAACACTAAACTTGACTAAAACGGTAAGCAACTTTTTTTTTTTACTTCCTGGCAGATTAAAACTGTGTGCCGGACCGAGACTCGAACTCGGGACCTTTGCCTTTCGCGGGCAAATGCTCTACTATCTGAGCTACCCAAGCACGACTCACGCCCCGTCCTCACAGCTTTACTTCTGCCACTACCTCGTCTCCTACCTTCCAAACTTAACAGAAGCTCTCCTGCGAAACTTGCAGAACTAGCACTCCTGAAAGAAAGGATATTGCGGAGACTTGGCTTAGCCACAGCCTGGGGGATGTTTCCAGAATGAGATTTTCACTCTGCAGCGGAGTGTGCGCTGATATGAAACTTCCTTGCAGGTCAAAACTGTGTGCCGGACCGAGACTCGAATTCGGGACCTTTGCCTTTCGCGGGCAAGTGCTCTACCAACTGAGGTACCCAAGCACTACTCACGCCCCGTCCTCACAGCTTTACTTCTGCCAGTACCTCGTCTCCTACCTTCCAAACTTAACAGAAGTCTCATTACTTTATTGTCGCACCTCATATGCCAACCCCAGGCTATAATATCTGGACCACAAAAACAATCGTGCCCGAAAATGTTCCTATGTGCATTATGTATTCCCACCTCTCGCCATATGAGGGTACGTCGAGAGCCACTACTCAGACTGAATCTGTCATCATCCGAGAAGAGCAGACGACCCCAGTCCTCGTTGATCTGTCCCTGTGCTCTTGCCACCATCGCAAACGGAGCCGCCGATGTGTGGGTGTCAGCGGAAAGTAAGTACTGGTCGTCGTCGGGCAAAGTGGCACCACCTCTCTTCAGTGGAAGTGCCACTGTGTAAAGTGAGATTGCGTGTCTTGCAGACCTGATAAATGTAATTGCAATTGCACCCACTGTTTGAGGTGGGTCCCTTCTTGCATCTTGCACAATGTAGCGGTCATCTGCTGCTCCAGTTCGCCGCTGTCAGCCACCCTCTCCTTCATGCAGCAACCGAGCGGCGTGGCGCAGTGGTCAACAGACTGGACTCGCATTCGCGAGGACGACGGTTCAAATCCGCGTTCGGCCATCCTGATTTAGGTTTTCCGTGATCGTTTCAGGCAAATGCCGGGATGGTTCCTTTGAAATGGCACGGCCGATTTCCTTCCCAATCCTTCCCTAATACGAGCTTGTGCTCCGTCTCTAATGACCTCGTTGTCGACGGGACGTTAAACACCAATCTCCTCCTCTCCTCCTTCGCGCAGCAGTGCCTGTGGTTCGGTACGATTCCCCTGCATGTGAAACAGTGCTGTGAGGAGTACCAAACTCCTGCGCACGTCACCCTTGGTCCTTATTCCAGAGCCGCCCGTGGTGGCCGAGCGGTTCTAGGCGCTACAGTCTGGAACCGCGCGACCACTACGGTCGCAGGCTCGAATCCTGCCTCGGGCATGGATGTGTGTGATGTCCTCAGGTTAGTTAGGTTTAAGTAGTTCCAAGTTCTACGGGACTGATGACCTCAGAAGTTAAGTTCCATAGCCATTTGAACCTTATTCCAGTTTCTCCATATTCTTCCCCATGTGAAGTCATCCAGATGCTGTCTCCGGGCCATGTTGTAATGAGAACACCATTAGAGTGCTCCGTTCCCGCTCACTGATTGACACACACACACACACACACACACACACACACACACACACTGTATTTTAACTTCCCCGCATTGCGCGGACAGCTCCATTTGGAGCTATAGTCACATGGACCTCACGCTATGTTACGTATAGCTTTCTGTGCGCGTGTGGGAGTACTCTGGCACAATTTACCCACTCTTTTACTCATTACCACGGAGTTGTGAATATGTTATGTTATTTTACGTATCTCGTCCTTAAGTTTTGCCCTGACATTGCCAAGTCTGAAAGTTAGCTTGTCTGTGCCGTCAAGATACGGGATAAAAGACCAGGAAAAAGAAGAGTGTGAATGTCAGCTTTAAAAAAATGTCTGTAGGCACTATGGGACTTAGCATCTGAGGTCATCAGTCCCTTAGAACTACTTATACCTAACTAACCTAAGGTCATCACACACATCCATGCCCGATGCGGGATTCGAACCTGCGATCGTAGCAGCAGCGCGGTTCCGGACTGAAGCGCCTAGAAAAAAAAAATGGTTCAAATGGCTCTGAGCACTATGGGACATCATCTATGGTCATCAGTCCCCTAGAACTTAGAACTACTTAAACCTAACTAACCTAAGGACATCACACAACACCCAGTCATCATGAGGCAGAGAAAATCCCTGACCCCGCCGGGAATCGAACCCGGGAACCCGGGAGTGGGAAGAGAGGACGCTACCGCACGACCACGAGCTGCGAACGAGGTAGCGATGAAATGCGGATCTTCCGTACGATCGTTTCACGAGTGTACCGTGAATATCAGAAATCCGGTAAAGCATCATATCTCCGAAATTGCTGCGGCCGGAAAAAGATCCTGCAAATATGGGACCAACGACGACTGAAGAGAACCCTTCAACGTGACAGAAGTGCAACTCTTCCACTAATAGCTGCAGATTTCAGGGCTGGGCCATCAGCAAGTGTTAGCGTGCTAACCATTCAACGAAATATCATCGATATGCGCGCTTGGAGCCGAAGGCCCACTCGTGTACCCTTAATGAGTGCACGACACAAAGATTTACGCCTCGCCTGGGCCCGTCAACACCGACGCTGGTCTGTTGATGACTGGAAACATGTCTCGTTTCAAATTTTATCGAGCGGGTGGGCGTGTACGTATACGGAGACAACCTCATGAATCCATGGACCCTGCATGTCAGCAGGGGACTGTTGAAACTGGTGGAGGCTCTGTAATGATTAGCAGTTGGAGTGATATGGGACCCCTGATGTGTCTGGATACGAGTCTGACAGATGACACGTACGTGAGTATCCTGTCTGATCACCTGCATCCATTCATGACCAGTCTTCATTAGAACAGACCAGCCCTGCAGGATTCGTAGTGTTAATTCCCTCTAGCCTGTTTCAGATATTAGTCGAGTCCATACCATGTCGTGTTGCGGCACTTCGGCATCCTCGACACGGCCCTACATGATATTAAGCAGGGGTACCAGTTTCTTTGACTCTTAAGTGTACACAGGGTGGTCCATTGACCGTGACCGGGCCAAATATCTCACGAAATAAGCGTCAAACGAAAAAACTACAAAGTACGACACTTGTCTAGCTTGAAGGGGGAAACCAGATGGCGCTGTGGTTGGTCCGATAGATGGTGCTGCCATAGGTCAAACCGATATCAACTGCGTTTTTTAAAATATAGGAACCCCCATTTTTTATTTCATATCCGTGTAGTACGTAAAGCAATATGAATGTTTTAGTTGGACCACTTTTTTTGCTTTGTTATAGATGGCGCTGTTATTGTCACAAACATATGGCTTACAATTTTAGACGAACAGTTGGTAACAGGTAGGTTTTTTTAAATTAAAATACAGAACGTAGGTACGTTTGAACATTTTATTACGGTTGTTCCCGTGTGATTACATGTACCTTTGTGAACTTATCATTTCTGAGAACGCATGCTGTTTCAGCGTGTTGTTGAGTCCTGAGACTGGTCTGATGCAGCTCTCCATGCTACTCTATCCTGCTTCTTCATCTCCCAGTACCTACCGCAACCTACATCCTTCTGAATCTGCTTAGTGTATTCATCTCTTGCCGGCCGCGGTGGTCTAGCGGTTCTGGCGCTGCAGTCCGGAACCGCGGGACTGCTACGGTCGCAGGTTCGAATCCTGCCTCGGGCATGGGTGTGTGTGATGTCCTTAGGTTAGTTAGGTTTAAGTAGTTCTAAGTTCTAGGGGACTTATGACCTAAGATGTTGAGTCCCATAGTGCTCAGAGCCATTTGAACCATTTTTTTATTCATCTCTTGGTCTCCCTCTACGATTTTTACCCTCTACGCTGTCCTCCAATACTAAATTGGTGATCCCTTGATGTCTCAACACATGTCCTACCAACCGATCTCTTTTTCTAGTCAAGTTGTGCCACTTCTCTTCTCCCCAATCCTATTCAATACCTCCTCGTTAGTTATGTGATCTACCCATCTAATCTTAAACATTCTTCTGTAGCACCACATTCCGAAAGCTTCAATTCTCTTCTTGTCCAAACTATTTATCGTCCATGTTTCACTTCCATACATGGCTACACTCCATACAAATTCTTTCAGAAAAGACTTCCTGACAATTAAATCTATACTCGATGTTAACAACTTTCTCTTCTTCAGAAACGCCTTCCTTGCCACTGCCAGTCTACATTTTATATCCTCTCTACTTCGACCATCATCAGTTATTTTGCACCCCAAATAGCAAAACTCATTTACTACTTTAAGTGCCTCATTTCCTAATCTAATTCCCTCAGCATCACCCGACTTAATTCGACTACGTTCCATTGTCCTCGTTTTTCGTTACAGCGTAATTACCTGTATATATCAATTAATGCAATAATTGCCACCTACGTGGGCATCATTATTTGTTGCAGGTCGTTTTTGACGTTTCACATGTGGCTGAAAACTTCCTGTTTCCTTAAATAACGTAACTATCCGGACACTTGGATGATGTCGCCCAGGATACCGAGCAGCACACATAGCACACGCCCGTTGGGTATTTTTATCTCAATAGCCATACATGACCACGATATCGACATTTCCCGCAATTGGTAAACGGTCCAATTTAACACGGGTAATGTATCACGAAGCAAATACCGTCCGCACTGGTGAAATGTTACGTGTCACCATGTACTTATAGGTTTGTGACTATTACAGCGCCATCTTTCACAAAGCGAAAAAAGTGGTTAAACTAAAACATTCATATTTCTTTACGTACTACACGAATATGTAATAAAAGTGGGGGTTCCTATTTAAAAAAATGCAATTGATATCCGTTTGACCGATGGCACCGCCATCTAGCGGGCCAACTATAGCGCCATCTGGTTTCCCCCTTCAAGCTAGATGCCCGCATCTCGTGGTCGTGCGGTAGCGTTCTCGCTTCCCACGCCCGGGTTCCCGGGTTCGATTCCCGGCGGGGTCAGGGATTTTCTCTGCCTCGTGATGGCTGGGTGTTGTGTGCTGTCCTTAGGTTAGTTAGGTTTAAGTAGTTCTAAGTTCTAGGGGACTGATGACCATAGATGTTAAGTCCCATAGTGCTCAGAGCCATTTGAACCATTTTTGAACCTTCAAGCTAGACAAGTTTTGTTCTTTGTAGTTATTTAGTTTGACGCTTATTTCGTGAGATATTTGACCCGCTCACTATCAATGGATCACCCTGTATTACTGTGCGACACATAGTTCGGGAGATTGTAATGGTACTTGAATTAAGCAACCATTACGGCAACTCAACTCAACCTCTCGATACCAGCAATATTCACTGTGTTTCTGTTAAGTAGTTGACATATTTCTGAGAAAACATTCAGATTTGATTTCATTAATGGCTGGTTCAAATGGCTCTGAGCACTATGGGACTCAACTGCTGTGATCATCAGTGCCCTAGAACTTAGAACTACTTAAACCTAACTAACCTAAGGACATCACACACATCCATGCCCGAGGCAGGATTCGAACCTGCGACCGTAGCGATTTCATTAATGTAGAGATACTTTGATGCATCGATATGTTTATGTTGCAATGATATCATTCTTATGTGTATTATTTCTTTCGTCACTATGATTTTTGACGTACTTGTAACTCTGATTTTTGGGCGCGTAAGCAGTGGTTAGAGTCGGACCTCGAAAAAGTCATGTCTTGGACGTCATGTTGGAAAGACGCAGAACGTAGTCAGCTTATAAAATGTGAACTTTAGCAGTGAGGAAGACGTTTTCAAGTATGTTTTAAATTGTGAAGTGATGTTTTGTGTGTTACGTGATATTGCAATAAAAGCAATTAAAAGGAAATGTAACTTAAATTCGGAGTGCTGATTATATTTTTTACATCACTATTGTGCTAACTTTGAAAGGTTTAATCTTCAAGAATGGTTTGTGAAGCGCATCTACAAAACTTTTGAATATAGCAGAATAAAACCTAGGCCTTTTTGCATCCATGCTTGGAATCATCACCACCTAGATTTTCGGCGATTGAACCATGATTTTACAACGAGACCAGCGTGGGAAACACGAAAAGTTGAGTGCCTAGTTTATTCATTATTACATGAAATGACTTTATTAACTATGCTCTAATGACACCTGCCACATAATAACTTTGTTGTTGCCCGAAAATGCAGTATTTAGCAGCGTGAGCAACACCACAATTATTATTAAATTTTGACCTTTGTTGTGGTAGGGTTGTTAGAAGATATAACGTCATTAGCAATGAAATGCCTAAAAATGTATTTTTTTATGAAAAAGCACAGCGTCTTTGTTGCCCTTGCAAGTTTGAATCTGTTTTATACATGACAGTTCGGATCTTTAAAGACTCGGTGGTGGGAGGTTACTGATGTTGATTTGTTATTGAATAAAAATTTGTAACTGCTCACTTCCGTTGCTAAATGTCTAACGCTAAAGGCCGTTTCATAAATGAGAAAAAAGAGTTGTCTGAGCGTTGTTCACCCGGCCATAGGGAGGCCCGAAGTAGCGCCCGTCTGATGCCCCATTGCGTGGATTGTGGACCGCGCGGGTCAACTGGGGGGATCCGGCAGTAGTTGGGTGCGGCAGCGGCAGTGGTATAGAGAGGCCTGGAGCGGTCTGGACGAGCCAGCCCCATCTGCGGTTCCGCTCATTGCATAAACATGGCCGTCAGATGGAACGGCGGTCGCCGCGCCTCCAGGGAGCACCGCCTTATCCTCGCTGGAACGTCCAGCTCGCGACGCCCTCGCAATATCGCCTTCACCCGTCCGCGGGGTCCCTTCCATTCGAAATGGACACCCGTCAGCATAACCGCTGCGCTTCTAGGCGGAAGACTGAGCGAAATTAGCATTTTTAGGGAAAGTCTTGCAAGAATATTAAAAATTAAGCACACTAACACAGCAGGAGGTAGTCTGCGCTCAATACAGACAAGTCTAAACAATATTAACAAACATGTGATCGCTCTAAGCTTGTTGATACCAGTGCCTACCAATTTTAACTGTATATTACAGCACTGAGGATGGTCACTAAGTGACCGAAAATCGATTTTGCGGATAATAAAACAAAAAAATACGACCAATGCTGATTCTCCTTCCAATTCCATCCACTATTTGGTCGTGGTGCACAGAACACTCCATGGAGTCGCCAATCAATAAAAATATTAACAAATGTAAAGTACTTCGTATAAATATACGCAAAGACCCGGTATTGTCTGTCAACTTGTGTGAAATTCCAAACTGCAGTGCCATCACGTGGCGACCTGCAGCATTACGATACTTGAACTCTCAAAAAACGCCGTGCACAAGCCACAGCTCTAGCGTTGCTGCAGCAGGCATCCTGGCTGCGAATGTAACAATGGAGTCTGACACTCGTCGGAAAAGTGGCGGTGGAGCAGTGACATCACGTGTTTTAAGTACTCCAGCGTTTGTGGGAGAGAATTCGGAATTCTACCCAAATACGGAGAGGCATCCCAGCCCACAGAGCGAAGACTGTGCACGAGTTTTTTGCCAGAAAACGGATCACAGTATTGGATCACCCACCGTATTCGCAGGATTTGCCCCAGCCGACTTCTGGTTATCCTCCAAACTCAAGTTGGAAACGGAAGGACACCGTTAAGACTTATGTCGAAAATGACTTGTATTTAGATGATCCCTTGAAAGAAACGGATTTAATAACAGTCATTATGATGAAGTTACCTCCGAGGATACAAGAAAAATTAATTGGAATATCCAAGTCAGATGTAAACGCAGTTGTGCAAGCGCTGGATTAATTGGATTCATTAGCAGGGAATAAAGAATCTAGGAAGTTGGAGAAGAAACCCCTGGGGAAATAACAGACCTAATGAAAATAGGATACAAGGAGATCAGACAAACAGACAGATACAATATCCTCAACACACAGATAATAGAATAAATCATTAGGAGACAAAACCCTATGATAGACAGGACACACAGGTGAAAAACAATATCTTAATAACACGGCTGGGAGAGGTAGAAGAGGATTCTACAGAGGTGGAGGAAGAGGTAACTGTCACAACCAAGAAACAAGACATTCGGAAGGACGACGGTTCAATCCCGCGTCCGGCCATCCTGATTTAGGTTTTCCGTGATTTCCCTAAATCCCCCCAGGTAAATGCCGGGATGGTTCCTTTGAAAGGCCACGGCCGACTTCCTTCCCCATCCTTACCTACTTCTATGAGACCGATAACCTCGCTATTTGGTCTATTCTCCCAAACAACCAACCAACCAAGAAACAAGAGAACACCACGGTAATACTCAGAACAATTACAGGCATGAGGATCCAATAACAGGAAACTCACAGGACGTTCGGATGAGGTCCGATCACGAGCCAATTGCACTTCCTAGGTTATGATAAAATAGACAGCATGAAAGAGGCGCTAATGGAGCAAAGTGAGGAACAAGTGGAAGAAGTGTTCCAACCTTCATTAAAAATCCAGCTATACCAGAAAAGTGTAGTAGCAGTAATAGACTCGGGATCGGAGACGAGTGCTATTGCTCTTGAGCTTTATGAAAAAATCAAGGTAAATAACAATGTCCCATAATTACCCTTACAAGAAATAAGGATAATTACGGCATGTGGGGCAAAGAGTAAACAAATAAGGAAACAAACTTCGTTATATTTTGAAATACAGAGAAAGAAATATATGGTCAATGCACTAGTGGTTCAAAATCTAAATGTAGGAATAATTCTAGGAATGAACTGGTTGATTAACAACCACGTGAGAATAGACTTCGCTTCAGGGCACATCCAAGAAAAATGTACTGCAGTACTAAAAGCAACTCCAGAAAAGGACTATGGCGACTTTCGTAAAACTTTTAAAACCATTTCACCTGTGGTTTGATTCAAGGTAAGAATATTTTGAACAAATATAGTGATTTTGTGAACGTAATCAAAGAATTTTACTTTTCGTAGCTACAGCCCTAACGGATTGGTTCAAATGGCTCTGAGCACTATGGGACTTTACATCTATGGTCATCAGTGCCCTAGAACTTAGAACTACTTAGACCTAACTAACCTAAGGACATCACACAACACCCAGTCATTACGAGGCAGAGAAAATCCCTGACCCCGCCGGGAATCGAAGCCGGTAACCCGGGCGCGGGAAGCGAGAACGCTACCGCACGACCACGAGCTGCGGACAGCCCTAACGGAATTAGGACATACTCTGTATGATTCAATGCTCCCCTACGCATCAATGTGTGACAGATACGTAGCACTATTTTTCGACGTAATCACTAAGTCTTTGTAACGGTCGCAACGTTGTAGAGAACCGGTGTGTGAACGTCCTCATCGTTGGAAAATCTGCGACTGCTTCGAATCACTTCCTCAATTGCGTGGGCATTGTCGTCTGTGGGCGTCGTCTTTCCTTCCCGATTAGCGACACCCACGTGAGGCCTTGGTCATTTTGTTGGCATCATTTCACTACGTCTGGACGCGACCTTGGATTCGGTCCACGAAACGCCAGAATTTCACGGTGAAGCTGAGTTCAGTTTAGACGTTTTGCCCACAGGAATGGTACTGTCCTGTGTACTTCAGCTTCGTAGTACGTTTCTAGTTAGATTTGTCGACGTCGGGTATTTGGAACAAGAACCACACATGTCCAGGACTTGCTTTATCATTGCACCAAGCAGATACTGGCATCTATGGTTGAAGTTACACAAGATCTCTTAAGATTTCTTGTTCCGCCCAAATTGTTGCTTTGGCCTAACCTTAAGAGCGCTGGTAATGAGAAGTTTACCGTTTCGAAGTACAAGCTGTTTGAGTACTCCACAGCACACGAGAATATAATTCGCTGTAGTGCATCGTTATCACAACTTATCGATCATGATTTCGTCGTTCAGAAAGCCTGAACTGTTACGGACACTACATACTGTTCATCAGAAGGAGAAGAGCAGTGTAGTTCTTATATTAACTTTCCACTTTTATTGGGAGTACGTATTTTTTCTCAGTCTCCTCATCACATTCAAAAACCTGTGAAATGTTAATAGTTATTGTTTCTTTTGTTACTTGTTTATTTTTCGACATCATATACGAAGAACAAAGTTGTCTGGTGTAAGAACGAGACAAGCCCATTTTTTTTTCTTTTTTTAAAAAAAATCAATATGTAGCATAATAGATCTTAGTTCGGTTATGTAATAACGGATTGTTTGTGGCCTAAATAAAGGTTAGGAAAAGACAAGACCGATTAGTAATGGTTTTGCAATTTCTGGACAATTCTTTGTATATTTTATTCGCAAGTATGTAAACGTGACTTATCTGGTTTTTCCACCGCTGCATTCAATTCTGGCCATCGCTACACATATAAAATAACGGTTTCCAATCTCACTTTGACCCGCAGGGCAGGGTTAAACTTCTCAGAGCTAAAATTCGTATACCTATCTAACTACGCTCCAGAAAGATTTCGTGATCAGAATACTGATACGGAATAGGCTCACCGCTGAAAGTTCAATGCGCTACTTCCAACAATAATCGCTTCAATAACTAAACCGGAATACAGTTCAAAGCCAATAGGGAAAAGGTCACTCGGAAAGACTACACTCAAATTTGCCCGGGAACAAATAAAACTTATTGGTATCAATTTTCCCTAGCCATGTCCATTACTTTTATCCAACACGTCCAGCTAGCCAGTGTCCCCCCCCCCCCCTCCCCCCTGCTCTGGGCCTTCTTTTCACCGTCTATGACCATGCTTGTTTATCCGCAACACTCACGGAGAAAGGCAGTTTGCCTTAGCAGAATTCCATACCCGTTCACGGGAACGCACTTTCGAATGCTTTGCAGGTTTTCCATACCCGAGAAGTAACTTTGTTAATCACAAAGGACTGCTAACTGTCGGCTTCCCAAATCAAAAGTACTTAAAAATACAAACTGAGCCCCACAGCGCCCAGGACTTACCACCAAACCCTTCGAGGCTTCTGGATGATACGAGGTGCATTAAAGTTCTAAGGCCTCCGATTTTTTTTCTTCGGACTGGAAAGAGATAGAAACATGCGCATTGTTTTAAAATGAGGCCGCATTCATTGTCAATACGTCTCAGAGATGGCAGCACCGTACGGCAGATGGAATTTTACCGCCAGTGGCGAGGATGAGAACTGTTATAAATACTTAAAATGGCGACGTTTTCCTTACTTGAACAGCGTGCAATCATTCGTTTTCTGAATTTGCGTGGTGTGAAACCAATTGAAATTCATCGACAGTTGAAGGAGACATGTGGTGATGGAGTTATGGATGTGTCGAAAGTGCGTTCGTTGGTGCGACAGTTTAATGAAGGCAGAACATCGTGTGACAACAAACCGAAACAACCTCGGGCTCGCACAAGCCGGTCTGACGACATGATCGAGAAAGTGGAGAGAATTGTTTTGGGGGATCGCCGAATGACTGTTGAACAGATCGCCTCCATAGTTGGCATTTTTGTGGGTTCTGTGCACACAATCCTGCATGACGACCTGAAAATGCGAAAAGTGTCATCCAGGTGGGTGCCACGAATGCTGACGCACGACCACACGGCTGCCTGTGTGGCATGTTGCCAAGCAATGTTGACGCGCAACGACAGCACGAATGGGACTTTCTTTTCGTCGGTTGTGACAATGGATGAGACGTGGATGCCATTTCTCAATCCAGAAACAAAGCGCCAGTCAGCTCAATGGAAGCACACAGATTCACCGCCACCAAAAAAATTTCTTGTAGCCGCCAGTGCTGAAAAAAATGATGGTGTCCATGTTCTGGGACAGCGAGGGCGTAATCCTTACCCATTGCGTTCCAAATGGCACTACGGTAACAGGTGCATCCTACGAAAATGTTTTGAAGAACAAATTCCTTCCTGCAGTGCAACAAAAACGTCTGGGAAGGGCTGCGCGTGTGCTGTTTCACCAAGACAACGCACCCGCACATCGAGCTAACGTTACGCAACAGTTTCTTCGTGATAACAACTTTGAAGTGATTCCTCATGCTCCCTATTCACCTGACCTGGCTCCTAGTGAGTTTTGGCTTTTTCCAACAATGAAAGACACTCTCCGTGGCCGCACATTCACCAGCCGTGCTGCTATTGCCTCAGCGATTTTCCAGTGGTCGAAACTGACTCCTAAAGAAGCCTTCGCCGCTGCCATGGAATCATGGCGTCAGCGTTGTGAAAAATGTGTACGTCTGCAGGGCGATTACGTCGAGAAGTAACGCCAGTTTCATCGATTTCGGGTGAGTAGTTAATTAGAAAAAAAATCGGAGGCCTTAGAACTTGAATGCACCTCGTACACCGATTTCGGCAGCTGCAGACCTCTCCACGAAATCATTCACGTTCAGTGATTTCAGTCAATCAGAACCAGGATCAGAAATGTGGGCACTCTCGCTGGCCATTCCCTGCTTCCGCTTACAGGTCGCCTGTTAGGTGGTGCCTCCTGGCCGGACATTAGGAACCTTTTGTGCAACGGATGTTGGGAACACTGCCGTCATGGGGAAATTGCTCTCCATGTAAGCTACCCACGTAGGCGCCGGCTAAAATGCATTTAGGAGGACTTTGGAAAGGCCAACCCATCAGCTCAAGGTTAAAAACGAAAGCCCATTCTCCCGGTAACCGGATAGTGGGCCAGGTGACTACGACAGCGAGCGGAGTTAGTACACATGGGCGGTTAGGAAATTAGGTGTTATTCTATCACTAATGTTCTCCATCCAGAATACATTATACCAAATTCACAATTAACACTTCTTCGAGCTCGTGATAATCTAATTGTAGCATTTTTTGTCAGCGTCTAACTGATACCTTCCGTTAGCTTTCAAGGAACTAGATAAAAAAGGATAAGTTTCATAGCTTACAATAACAACAAATATAGCTATATCACAATACGCCGAAGAATCTTCATCAGACATTTTGAGTCTTTGATCTGACGAATGTAGAAACAAAGAAAAAAGACCGATATATGCCATCATCGCTTCGTTTTTCGTAAACAGCAATATTATTGTTTATGAAAAAAAGAGTCAGATGTCCTTGTAACATAAGACATTATATTGTAATTTTTGAACATAGTGTCAGAACGGGCAGGGCAAATAATTCCGATGCGTTTTCCGTCTACACTTCCTAAAGTGTAAGGAAAATTCTAAATATTGGGTAATATTCGTCTACTATTTTTCTGAGATATTCGACGTCTATAGTTTTAATTTTTTGACAGTTTGACACACTTCCTATGTAACTTTAGTTACCTTTGTTAAGATTTCCACAGTAGTTGCAACTCAACACGAAATGGAAATGCTAGACCTCTAAATGGCTGACCAACAGAAGGAGATCTGGAAAAAATCGGAAGAATGTAGCACATGCATATTTTTTCAGTGTGTCTTTCAAGACCGAAGTATTGTTAATCACATAGCATTTCGTTTTCAGTAACGACGTCACAAATGGTTCAAATGGCTCTGAGCACTATGGGACTCAACATCTTAGGTCATAAGTCCCCTAGAACTTAGAACTACTTAAACCTAACTAACCTAAAGACATCACACACACCCATGCCCGAGGCAGGATTCGAACCTGCGACCGTAGCAGTCCCGCGGTTCCGGACTGCAGCGCCAGAACCGCTAGACCACCGCGGCCGGCAACGACGTCACATAGTAAATGGAAAATCGTACGTCATAAATTTAGGTACAACTTAACTTTCATTCCAAAACCAAAGTAAGTACACTTAAGCTCTAAGCTGTTATCAAAGCTTAGTTGTGAACGTCTCATGTAAGTGGGAACCATGTTTTTGTCGGACGCTTCTCTCTTTGGTGCTACTGCCCACATCTCCAACATAAAACGCACCCTAAGAGATAGTAACTGTGAGTTAAGACATACGTTTGTATAGAGACACGCAATCACATGTTTTGCGTTACGGGACTAGATTCAGCAAAAAAGCTTCGCTAGGGTGACGACTGCGGAACTGTATTCGGAATTATCATTTTGTTAATGACGTGCATTATCCGATAATGATAACAAAACTGTGATGAAAGTTAAACAGCGAGAGCGTGTATCAACAATTGTAATTTTTTAAAGAACAATCCAGTAAGTAAAGGGCTTCCGTTAACTGACCGACCGTGCTGGCTGCAACAACTTGTCTGATGGGTCCACAGGTAGAACCGACTAACCACTGGAAAATGGGTAAGGAAGATGGAAACGGAAAGACCCTCAACTAAGAAAGATACTACAGCAATGCCCAATTTTATGACTGTAGACGGAAACGACTGAATGAAACAGCATTTCTACCATTTACTCTTAGCTGTAATTGCAGTTCTGACAAGGGAACCTCCCCATCGCACCCCCTCGGATTTAGTTATAAGTTGGCATAGTGGATAGGCCTTGAAAAGCTGAACACAGATAAATCGAGAAAACAGGAAGAAGTTGTGTGGAACTATGAAAAAAATAAGCAAAATATAGAAACAGAGTAGTCCATGCACAATATATGCAACATCAAGGAGAGAAAGGACGTAGGAGCGTCGTGGTCCCGAGGTTAGCACGAGCAGCTGCAGACCGTGAGGTCCTAGGTTCAAGTCTTCTCTCGAGTAAAATTTTTTTTTTCTTTATTTTCGCAAAGTTACTATCTGTCCGTTTGTTCATTGACGTCTCTGTTCACTGTAATAAGTTTAGTGTCTGTGTTTTGCGACCGCACCGCAAATCCTTGCGATTAGTAGACGAAAGGACGTGCCTCTCCAATGGGAACCGAAAACATTTGATCGCAAGGTCATAGTTCAACCGATTCCTCCACAGGAAAACATCTGATATATTCTATACGACACTGGTGACGGCATGTGCGTCACATGACAGGAATATGTTGTCGACCCACCTAACTTGTACACTTAGCGAATGGGTAAAAAGATTCTTCTACCTTGCCCGAGACTACGGCGCAGTTTACCTCGCATCGTACGGACGGACGGACAGATAATAATTGAAAATAAAAAATTAAAATTTTCCCTCGAAGGAAGAGTAGAACCAAGGACCTCTCACTCCGCAGCCGCTCACGCTAACCACGGGACCACGGCGCTCCTGAGCTCGTACTATCCTTAATGTTGCCTATGATGCACATGGACTACTCAGTTTCTATATTTTGCTTATTTTTTTCGTAGTTCCACACAACGTCTTCCTGTTTTCTCGATTGATCTGTGTTCAGTTTTTCAAGGCCTATCCTCTGTGCCAACTTATAACTAAATCTGAGGGGTGTGCGATGGGGAGGTTCCCTTGTGAGTGCACAGTGGACATAATGATCACGGTGAGTCCAGACTTCGATATTATGTCGTGTTAATTAAATTACAAGTTATCGAATTTGTGAGAGCCTCCTGCAATACTTTAATGAGTCGTGTACTACTCAACCTTTTGGACGAATGCTTTTCAAACAATGTATTTCCCTGAAGTGTCTTACATTGAAAGACAGCAACTTCCTTGAGACTTTCTGGTTGTCGGCTAGCTGTCACACTTCGTGTTTTTGGATTTTGATGTGGAAGATTGTCTTCGTTAATTGTGCGTCCTCTGTTTGTGCTACTTGTCCATAAAATTTCAGGAGTCTTTTCCGTATTATGTCTTTACGTCTGAAACATATTATTTCTTTTCGAGTTCTGCCTACTGTGGACCAAGGGAAACAATTCGTTTGCTAGTTAGCCTTTTCTTCTTTCTGAATAATTTCATTATTTCCCTGACGTTTCTCTTTCTTTTGTCTGCCGAGATGGTCATGCCATATCTTTTTCTGATTGATGCCAACTTCCTCCATGCCCTTTCTTATTTCCTCGATCTATTTTGTGGTCTCCTTTAGTTTGGTGATGTAGTTGAAGATTTTCTACGCTAATCTACCTTCGCTCATTATGAAGAGATGACCATAAAACTTCAACCTTTTCTTACATTTAGTTCTGTGATCTTCTCCACCTATATATACAGATATTAATTATTGTCCTTCTTTCATATACTATCGTTTCTTTTTTGTGCGGTACGAGAATCTTCCTTAACATTTTTCTTTCCTTCTTTAGTTCTTCTATTTCTCCTTTCTCATTCTGACCTATAAGGCATTCTGAACTGTGAAGTATTTCTGGAATAATAACCGTAGCATCGAGCCTCATCTTTGCACTGTAGGAGATGGCCCTTTTGTTATATCTATTCTGTAGCAACCTCTATGCTAGTTCTATCTTTCTGGCTCGATCTTTGTTATTTCACTCAGTTCCTTTCGGTCGGATCCATTCACCAAGATACTTCAGTTTGGCTGTTTTCTTGATTTATCCAAATCTTATATTCAGATGAATTTCTCCATCGTGTTTGTATTCCATGTGCTCTGCTTCTTTCTCTATTTTCACTTTTTAGGATATGGTGGTCCGCAGCTCGTGGTCTCGCGGTAGCGTTCTCGCTTCCCGAGCACGAGGTCCCCAGTTCAACCCCCGGCGGGGTCAGCGATTTTTCTTGCTTCGAGATGACTGGGTGTTGTTGTCTCGTCCTCATCATCATTCATCCCCATTACGGTCTGAGGAAAGCAATGGCAAACCACTTCCACTAGGACCTTGCCTAGTAAGACGGCGCAGGTCTCCCACGTCGCTCCTCTACTCTCTGTAAAGAAGTATGGGAATCATCATCAGGATATTATGAATCCTGTTTTTTCTGCAGTCTGGTCTTGTTTGTCGAGTATTATTAGATCTACTTCTTTGTCGTTCACTAACAGTTCGCCGGCCGCGGTGGCCGATCGGTTCTATGCGCTTCAGTCCGGAACCGCGCGACTGCTACGGTCGCAAGTTCGAATCCTGCCTCGGGCATGGATGTGTGTGATGTCCTTAGGTTAGTTAGGTTTAAGTAGTTCTAAGTTCTAGGGGACTGATGACCTCAGATGTTAAGTCCCATAGTGCTCAGAGCCATATGAACCATTTGAACTAACAGTCGCAGATTATGAGTGAACAGTAACCATTCCATCTTCAAGCCCTGTTTCGTTGGACCTACTTAGATTCCCTCTACGCCTTTATCTCACATAGATTCATTTCTTGTTCTTATTATGTTTTCCAGGACGATGTTAAAGAAAATTGGTGGCAGATCATCTTCCTAGTCAATAATTAATTACTGTCTTAATCCCAATGGACTCTGAAATGTCTCCATGAAAGTTTACTCATATTATTATTATTATTATTATTATTATTATTATTATTATTATTACATCACTAGACACAGCAAATGGGTCACTATGCCGGATTTCGTATTTTATCAATAGCCAGGCACTTTCCAAACATGTAGGACAGTGTGATGTATCGCAGATAATTCATGCAGAGTCCAGTAAAGTGGCTTTTTGTACTTCAAAAATGGTTCAAATGGCTCTAAGCACTACGGGACTTAACATCTGAGGTCATCAGTCCCCAAGACTTAGAACTACTTAAACCTAACTAACCTAAGGACAACACACACAACCATGCCCGAGGCAAGATTCAAACCTGCGACCGTTAGCAGCAGCGCGGTTCCAGACTGAAGCGCCTAGAACCGCTCGGCCACAGCGGCCGCCCTTTTTGTAGTTGCCAGATAGAATTGTTATACTTATCTTAAAACATTTTATATACTTCACTGTTATTATTAAAATACTATGTAGTTGTGGGATGTTAAAAGTGGGGGTAACAAGAAATTATATTGAGGGGAAGGGGGGGGGGGAGCAACAGATTGTGAAGCTCCCACTCCCTACCTCCCCTCTTTCCAGAACCGCATCGTTGATCCAGGCCTGTTAACAAGTCCATTTAGGCCGCAAATTTCTGGAAACAACTTGTTTAACCGGGCATGGGAAGGAAAAGAACGACTCAGTATATCGGCTGGTAGGCTAACGACTGAACTCAGAAGGTAACAGTGTTGTTTCGAGTCACAGGCCGGCAAACAGTTTTAATTTGTACGGAAGTCTCATAACAGCGTAAACTCTGCTACAGAAAAAAAAAATCCTGCGTGATAAAGGAAGAAAAATACAAAGGCATGACCTTTCACGTGCTTCGTAAAAAGGAAATTGAAGGAAATAGAGGAAAGACGCGAATATTAGGGACTCGCGTATGGAGGAAGCGTGTACAGCAGGGCTCCGTGAAATGGAAAAGTTTTTTTGCCGGAGACATGGAAATTGCATTTGTCTGAGAGATGGGAGGAGCGGCGCGTTGTTTGGGTACATTCCTGCTCCGCCGCCGCCGTCGCCGCAGAAAGTAGGCTCCAACTGGCGCTTCGCAGCGGGCGGTCCCTTTGAACCGGCGACGCCTTTGTTCGTACCGCACCTTCTCTCGCCCACCTCCCACCCCCGCCGCCGCGCCGCGGGCCTTGCTTTTGAAGGTGCTCCTCTCGTCTGGCAGAAGTACTCCAGCCCCGAGTGGAGAACCGGGCCTTACAATTCAAACAGCTGGAGGAGCGTTACAGAAAACTTTTCCGGCTCGGCACGTGTGTAGAACCTCCGGCTTTGCACTCTTTTTACCGCATTGTAGAAGACTCTGGAATGAATGCCTTCACTAGCGCCGGCTGTACCTCTGACGCGGGACGTCGACAGCGACAGCAATATTAGCTGCCCATTATGTTCAACTTCCTCGGCACTGACGGCGCGGGTATCTTTGTTCTCGCCTGCGCCACATTTCCTAGCGCGCAGAGCTCAATAGGTTATGCCGCCGAGGACGTAAAGATAAGACCGTCTGTCGTCAATCCGTAAGTTCGTTTGAACGCCACACTATTCTACTAGGCGCTGTCCTCTTGGAAGTGGTAGGCCTTTGACCTTTGAATTGGCTTACCCACTCCTTTTTTTTAACAGTGCAACTCGAAACTTCACACATAAAATGATGCTGTGAGAATTGAAAGAAACGATTCGTCGTCGTCTTCAGTCCGAAGACAGGTGTGATTAAGCTCTTCACACCAATCTATCTACAACTACATACATACTCCGCAATCCACCATACGATGCGTGGCGGAGGGTACCTCGTACCACAACTAGCATCTTCTCTCCCTGTTCCACTCCCAAACAGAACGAGGGAAAAATGACTGCCTATATGCCTCTGTACGAGCCCTAATCTCTCTTATCTTATCTTTGTGGTCTTTCCGCGAAATGCAAGTAAAATTGTACTGCAGTCAGCCTCAAATGCTGGTTCTCTCAATTTCCTCAGTAGCGATTCACGAAAAGAACGCCTCCTTTCCTCTAGAGACTCCCACCCGAGTACCTGAAGCATTTCCGTAACACTCGCGTGATGATCAAACCCACCAGTAACAAATCTAGCAGCCCGCCTCTGAATTGCTTCTAAGTCCTCCCTCAATCAGACCTGATAGGGATCCCAAACGCTCGAGCAGTACTCAAGAATAGGTCGCACCAGCGTTCTATAAGCGCTCTTCTTTACAGATGAACCACATCTTCCCAAAATTCTACCAATGAACCTAAGACGACCACCGGCCCTCCCCACAACTGCCATTACATGCTTGTCCCACTTCATATCGCTCTGCAATGTTACGCCCAAATATTTAATCGACGTGACTGTGTCAAGCGCTACACTACTAATGGAGTATTCAAACATTACAGGATTCTTTTTCCTATTCATCTGCATTAATTTACATTTATCTATATTTAGAGTTAGCTGGCATTCTTTACATCAATCACAAATCCTGTCCAAGTCATCTTGTATCCTCCTACAGTCACTCAACGACGACAGCCGCGCATTGCTATCCACCCCATCCAAAAGATCATTTATGTAGATTGAAAACAACAGCGGACCTACCACACTTCCCTGGGGCATTCCAGATGATACACTCACCTCCTGTGCAAGCCTCTTCGTCTTTGCATAATTACTGCACCCAATTAACTGTAGTCAGGCTCTGGTCTCTTTCACAAGAACTCATACACACACACACACACACACACACACACACACACACACATACACACACACAAACTTTTCTCAATTCCCAAATTGATACTTCCTTGATGCTTCCGCATATGGCCAATCACCTGAACACCTCTTTTGCTGTGTAAGACTTCGTACACAATAGTAAGGAGAGGTGGGCTACAGACTGTGTGGCAACTGTCACCGTAGGGACACGAGGCAGGAGCAGAAATGATTAGCGAATAAGTAACACAGCAAACCCGCCCGGTTGGCCGTGCGGTCTAACGCACGGCTTTCCGGGCGGGTAGGAGCGCCTGGTCTCCGGCACGAATCCGCCCAGCGGATTTGCGTCGAGGTCCGGTGAGCCGGCCAGTCTGTGGATGGTTTTTAGGCGGTTTTCCATCTGCCTCGGTAAATGCGGCCTGGTTCCCCTTATTCCGCCTCAGATACACTATGTCGGCGACTGCTGCGCAAACAAGTTCTCGACGTACGCGTACACGACCACTACTCTACCACGCAAACATAGGGGTTACGTACACACGTCTGGTGTGAGACGTTCCCTGGAGGGGTCCACCTGGGGCCGAACCGCACAATAACCCTGGGTTCAGTGGGGGCAGCGGAGGGGTGGACTGCGGTAGTCGTCGTGGGGTTGTGGACCACTGCGGCTGCAGCGGGGACGGAGCCTCTCCGTCGTTTCTAGATCCCCGGTTAAAATAATATAACACAGCAAACAGAAGATTTACTTAATTTGTATTACTCCAAAAGCCAAAGGCCGTGCCGCAGTGATAACACAAGTTCCCATGAGATCACCGTAGTTAAGCGCTGTCGAGCTTGATAGCAGTCGGATGGGTCACTGTCTGGGTCTGCCGAATGCTGTTGGCAAGTGGGATGCACTCAGCCCTTGTGAGGCTCATGGAGGAGCTACATACGTGATTGATAAGTTGCGACACGAGTCACGAACACGGACAACGGCCAAGAGAGCGGCCACATGCCCCCTCCATATCTGCACTATGTGATCAAAAGTATCCGGACACCTGCCTGACAATGACATACAAGTTCGTGGCGCCTTCCATCGGTAATGCTGGAATTCGATATGGTGTTGGCCCACCCTTAGCCTTGATGACAGCTACCACTCTCGCAGGCATATGTTCAATCAGTTGCTGGATGGTTTCTTGGGGAATGGCAGCCCATTCTTCACGGAGTGCTGCACTGAGGTGAGGTATCGATGTCAGTCGGTGTGGCCTGGCACGAAGTCGGAGTTCCAAAACATCCCAGTCCTATAGGATTCAGGTCAGGACTCTGAGCAGGACAGTCCATTACAGGGATGTTATTGTCGTGTAACCCGCCACAGGCCGTGCATTATGAACAGGTGCTCGATCGTGTTTTGAAAGATGCAATCGCCATCCCAGAATTGCTCTTCAACAGCAAGAAGTTGTTTAAAACATCAATATAGGCCTGAGCTGTGATATTACCACGCAAAACACCAAGGGGTGCAAGCCCCCTCCATGGAAAACACGACCACACCATAACACTACCGCCTCCGAATTTTACTGTTGGCACTACACACGCTGGCAGACGACGCTCACCGGGCATTCGCCATATCCACACCCTGCCATCGGATCGTCACATTGTGTATCGTGATTCGTCCCTCCACACAACGTTTTTTCACTGTTCAATCGTCCAATGTGTACGCTCCTTACACCAAGAGAGGTATCGTTTGGCATTTAGCGCCGTGATGTGTGGCTTATGAGCAGCCGCTCGACCATGAAATCCAAGTTTTCTCGCTGAAACGTCCGCTTAGAAAAATTAATGAATTACTGTGCTGATAAATCTCTTACATTATTTGATTTTCAAACAGCTGAGCAGAACTGAACGTACTCAGACATTTCGCTCTTTACCTATTGTGATCAACACTAAACTGACAGCCAATATTTTTAAGCGCAACGCAATCTGACTTTCAAAAATCCCTACAAAAGAATGGCCCTGACTAACATTAACCTATACGTTTCACAAATCATTTACCTCACAAAAATCTTCGTTACTCGAACTACTGCAATACAGCGAGCGCCACTACTGCCAGCTAAATAAAAGATTCAAACTACTGAAGGCACTAACTACTGTTAGGCATAGTTAGCAAATGAAAGATTTTGATAGAGAACAAACAATGTATTTACGTTAATAGTGTTCAAAAGTCATAATATATATCAGTTCATGACATTCAGTCTTACAAATTTACTGTCTCTGATTGACACACGTCCAGATCATCCGCTCTCAAAACTCCGCCATCTCTCTCCCCACATCCACCACTGCTGGCGGCTCACCTCCAACTGCGCAACGCTATGCGCTGCTAACAGCCAACTGCCCAACACTACAATAGAGAAGTAAGTAGGCTGTTTAGGTTTTTATGTTGGTAACGCCACGTAGCGCTCTGTATGAAAATCACTGGCTGTGTTGTGTGCAGTCTGTGATTTTCATACAGATCGCTACGTGGCGTTTCCAACATAAAAACCTAAACAGCCTACTTACATCGCTTTCGCCTAACTCTCATAGTACTTGCAGTGGACCCTCACGCAGTTTGGAATTCCTGTGTGATGGTCTGGATAGATGTGTGCCTACTACACATTACGATACTCTTCAGCTGTCAGTGGTCTCTGTCAGTCAACAGACGAGGTCGGCCTGTACGCTTTTGTGCCGTACATGTCCCTTCACGTTTCCACTTCGCTATCACATCGGAAACAGTGGACCTAGGGATGTTTAGAAGTGTATGACACAAGTGGCACGCAGTCACCTGACCACGTTCGAAGTCCGTGAGTTCTGCAGAACACCCCATTCTGCTGTCTCACGACGTCTAATGACTACTGACAAGGGAACCTCCCCATCGCACCCCCCTCAGATTTAGTTATAAGTTGGCACAGGGATAGGCCTTGAAAAACTGAATACAGATCAATCGAGAAAACAGGAAGAAGTTTTGTGGAACTATGAAAAAAATAAGCAAAATATACAAACTCAGTAGTCCATGCGCAACGTAGGCAACATCAAGGAGAAACTGAGCTTACGAGCGCCGTGGTCCCGTGGTTAGCGTGAGCAGCTGCGGAACGAGAGGTCCTTGGTTCAAGTCTCCTCCCGAGTGAAAAGTTTAATTTTTTATTTTCAGACAATTATCAAAGTTCAGGCACTCACACATAATCAACTTCGCTCTCCAAAATTACAGGACATGTTCAGAGTTGCTTGGACATATGCAGGATTTAACGCTCTACACACGGAAACATTTGAAAACGTAAAAAACCTATGTTTTGACAGAGCACAGGGAAAAATGTGCGACTGTGAAACTGTTGCATTCATTTGTTGCATTTTATGTGACAAACTCTTATGTTTTCATCACTTTTTTGGGAGTGATTATCACATCCACAAGAAAACCTGAATCGGGCAAGGTAGAAGAATCTTTTTACCCATTCGCCAGGTGTGTAAGTTAGGTGGGTCGACAACATATTCCTGTCATGTGACGCACATGCCGTCTACTAATCGCACGTTTTTGCGGTCAATGAATGAACGGACAGATCGTAACTTTGCGAAAATAAAGAAAGTATAATTTTCACTCGAGGGAAGACTCGAACCTTGGACCTCTCGTTCCGCAGCGCTCACTGTAACCACGGGACCACGGCGCTCCTCAGCTCACATTGTCCTTGATATTGCCTATGTTGCGCATGGACTACTCAGTTTGTATATTTTGCTTATTTTTTCATGGTTCCACACAACTTCTTCCTGTTTTCTCGATTGATCTGTGTTCAGTTTTTCAAGGCCTATTCACTGTGTCAATTTATAACTAAATCTGAGGGGGGTGCGATGGGTAGGTTCCCTTGTGAGATCGCTGATACGGAGTACCTGGCAGTAGGTGGCAGCACAACGCACCTAATATGAAAAACGTATGATTTTGTGGGGGTCCAGATACTTTTGATCACATAGTGTACCTTAGATCTGAGGATGACCTGGCGGCCGGTCGGTGCTATTGAGCATAGTGGCTCCAACCGCAAGTGGCTTAGTCTATGCCACCAACCGTCCTATATCGCAGAGGGGGCTCGTGGTATCGAGCTGCCAGAGTCGTGGCTCCATTGGGTCCACCGGATTCCACACGACCGCTATTGGTGCCTCACGAAAAGTTGCAGTTCTGTTTTTTGACGCCCACAGGGTGGTATCTATACGTGATACAACACTTTCAGTCAAATTATCCCATGTGTTGCTTTTATCCCAAACCCGATTCAGTGCCACTTCATTAGCTATCAGATCTACCCATCTAACCTTCAGCATTATTCTGCAGTGCCACACTTTAAAGGCTTCACTCTCTTCTTGTCGTCCATGTTTCACTTCTGTACAGGGCTACTCTCCAAACAAATACCTTCAGAAAAGGCTTCGGAACACTTATACTTATTTTCGATGTTAACAAATTCCTCTTTTCCTTGCTATTGCCAGTCTGCATTTTATGTCGTCTCTGTTACGCCATCGTCAGTTATGTTGTTGACTAGTTCAGTAAATAATGAGCGTATGTCATTGGTGGCCGGGAGACCCCTCGCGGGGCGGTTCGGCCGCCGCTCCACAAGTTCTTTAACGCCACTACGGCGACTTGCCAGTGAATGAGGATGAAATGATGATAAGAGACACTCAACACCCAACCATCTCGAGGCATAGAAAATCCCTAACCCCGCCGGGAATAGAACCCGGGACCCCTTGCGCGGGAAGCGAGAAAGCTACCGCAAGACCACGAGCCGCGGACACTAGTTCAGTAAATTACCTGTTGTAAGGAAGAAAAAAATTAAATCGGGAAGTATTACGACGTGGTGAGCGCAATTAGGGTGAATGAATTTTCTGGCGAAACAACGTAGTTGCGCGAAGATAACATTCATTAAATGTTCTTGGTGCCGCAAGTATATATGCTTCAAAAGTTTACGACAGGCACCATCCATCTGTTCCTTCGAAGGAAAATGGGGACCTGTAATAGTGCGAGTGAAAGAGGTATTTTAGGGCGAAAAGGATAAAAAATTTAGCTTTTTGCTAATCCAGGTAGTTTGAAAAATTATTTGCCATCTTTTTATTATTCCTTACTGATTTATTTGTATTATTATCCCTCCTATTCCTACCAATTTCAATACGGAAAAAATAAAAATGAAAGGAAATACACCTGTAGAATACATTTAGGAATTGAACGACGCAGGTTCTTTGCTCCCGATCCAGATGTCTTGTGTGCTACGCCAACGCAATTCCATTGAACAGCGTTTACCTTAATAAGCATAGGTCGTTAACAGTTTCTTTCCTCAATTTCTGCCGGCCGGAGTGGCCGAGCGGTTCTATGCGCTTCAGTCCGGAACCGCGCGACTGCTACGGTCGCAGGTACGAATCCTGCCTCGGGCATGGATGTGTGTGATGTCCTTAGGTTAGTTAGGTTTAAGTAGTTCTAAGTTCTAGGTGATTGATGACCGCAGATGTTAGATCCCATAGTGCTCAGAGCCATTTTTCAACCTCAATTTTTAGGAAAACATGAGTTTGCTTACCTCATGTATGATGATGAAAAATGCTGACTTTTCAATTATCAACCGAGACTGTCAAGGTTGGTTGGTTGGTTTTGGGGAAGGAGACCAGACAGCGTGGTCATCGGTCTCATCGGATTAGGGAAGGATGGGGAAGGAAGTCGGCCGTGCCCTTTCAGAGGAACCATCCCGGCATTTGCCTGGAGTGATTTAGGGAAATCACGGAAAACCTAAATCAGGATGGCCGGACGCGGGATTGAACCGTCGTCCTCCCGAATGCGAGTCCAGTGTCTAACCACTGCGCCACCTCGCTCGGTTCGAGACTGTCAACCTTGAGTCGATTGCGTGTCATGAATTTTAGAGGTGGTTTTCTAAAAGCCAGAGGGCGGGGGCAAAGGGGGGGGGGGGGGGGGTGAGAGGAAATATGTTCATTTTACGTTGTCCACAAACAATCTACTAAATATGAAATGAATCAGCTGGCCGTGTCTTAGGCATCTTCCTTGTTAAGTTGTTGGCTTTCATTGCATATATATCATCAGTAAACTGAGGAGCTGTTCGAAAATGGATCGATCGACAAATAGCGTGAAAGTAGATTTGTGAACAATCTGCCAATATTTAATTGTGAACTGCAGAATAGCGAAGTAGACGTAGATATACGTGCAATTTTTCCATGTTCCTATTTAGTACATACTTTACAAGGTGTACTATTTGCGATTGAATAATGATGCACAGCCCCCGTTGCCAGGTTGCCTATCGACGGCTGCCAGGGGCAACAAAAATATCGTTTTCAATATTTCATGTAATTATTGACAGAATTTAAAAACTGAAACCTTCGTTGGTAACAGAGATAATGTGCCATCCGAGCGGTAGTTTGTTTCATCTGTTAGGTTGGCTACAGTGGTCTTACTTTTGTGTCATACCTTCTTTGTCATTGTGGCGTTACTGGTCAGTTACCTTCAGCCGTTACTTGAGATTGAATAATACTTGGATTTATAAGTTACCCTTGTTGTTGTTGAAATTTCTTTGCTAGCTTTCATATGTTTTCCAAGTGCGAAATCTGTCGATAACAGTGAACATGACTTTCTTTCAAGTGACGAAGATAATTTAGAAATACAATCTGAACAGAATTCTGAGATTGAAACTGCAACTGGAGAAGATAATTATGAGGAGGAGGAGGAGACATTATCAATGAACACAGTCAAAGGTAGGAATGGATTTTTATTGTCTAAAGTACGGCCAAGGAAAAGTAAACCCTAGAGTTGAAAAACTGTGAAAATTCCTAAAGTTGCTAATGCCGCTCAGAAGATTAATTTTGAGATAGATGCCCACAAAATATTATTAGATACAAGTATAACAGAGATTATTCTAGCTGATACAGACGAGGAAATACAAAGAAAACCACGCATATATGTTGACCAGAGGTTTCTTGATGGTAGGGGCAGGGAAGAAATATGCACACTGATGACTTTGTGAGCCAACTACCAGAAATGATGGTAACCTTAATACTGAAGAAATGTGGTCTGACTCACCAGTGTACAAATATATTATGTCTCAAATGAGGTTCCAATTTATTCTAAATTGTTTGAGGGGGTAAGACCAATATAAACAGGGAAGATATGTTTTCACCTATTCTCGAGCTCAGCAGAGGTTTTGTAACCAACTGCGGCCCAAGTTATTCTCTTCATACGTATGTAACAATGGATTAGCAGCTTTTAGGGTTGCGTGGCAAGTGCCCTTTCCGTGTTTACATGTCTCGAAACATGATAAATACGGCATCAGAGTAATCACAACTCGGCCTCAATAGCTGCTGGGTCGACACGGCAAATTGCTACCCGAAGGGGCCCGTGTTCGATTCCCGGCCGGACTGGTTTTTTTCGCATGGGGACTGATTGTGATGTCCTTATCTTCGTATCGTCATAACACAGTTTGACAGTTTATTGTTGCTACGATGATGAAAAAATAAGGTGGTATCCCACCAAGTTTCTTACCAGAAAAAAATGAAGAAACTACTGTCGTCTGAATTAGCTTTTAATCAGAAAAAACACTTACGTCCTTGACTCTTAAAAGTCAAAATCTGTAGTACTTTTGTCTACGATGTTAATGCTCTTGACGTTGATCTCACAACAAAGAACAGTTTTGTAATAGTGCCAAAGGAAGACTGTATGTATTTGACAAAATTGTACAGGCATACTCTGTTTCAAGGGGCACACGACACTGGTCACTTCGAATCTATTGTGGAATTTTAGACCAGGCAGCAATAAATGCTCTCTCTTCTGCGTAAAATGACAGCAACAGATGAAAAGAAAAAGATTTTCTAAAGAATCTTGGATTTAAACTTGTTTCACCACACATGTAACGGCGCGTAGACGAAAGATTTTCAAGGGGAACTGCCGGAGGAAAATGTAACATCACTTCTGGTAACCAAGATAACTAAGAACCGCCAAGATCAAGAACAGATATCCTCAAATCGGCAGAAGCAAGCGAGATGTCATGTGTGCTCTAGATATAAAGACAGAAAAGTGAAAATAGTTTGCGTGAAACGTGAAAGACCTGCATATAGTGGCCGTAGATAAGAAATTTGCGTATCTCCTTTTTCTTAAAGCACAGTGTCCTAATAATCTGTATTAAATTGCTCTAGTGTTTGTATGTCAATAAGAATGCTAATACCTACCACTGGACCAATTTTCACTGTAAAAGTTTTTTGATGTTGCAACCAGGAACAAAACAAAACATTGGGGTGATGAGCCACCACTGGTATCATTGAGTGCCATACTATTCATGTTACCAGCGGAGGGCAATGTAACTTACGACGCGCAGTACCTCGACTATATTCATCCAGTATTTGAGAATGGGAGCACTTAGTGACTTCCAGCAACCTTTAACCATAATTTTAAACATTTACTAAACTTTTTATGGCATACATGCTTAACGTCGCATATTTAACATATTAACTCATTTGTAAAATAATTAGACGTTTGAAGCTGTTTTATATATGGGATTTCGATTCTTTAAAGAATCGGGGGTTACTGGTTATTCCGAATCTGCAATAATTTCAAAATTAACTGGAACGTCCCATTTTCAGGGGAAAAAAAATTATGTAGAATTTCGATCTATATGTCAATTAACAGTATATATTATTAGCGAGCCACTCTGTTACGGCAGGGCGGATGCATTACCTACGTAGTCCATTCATGCACCTATTGTTCTTATCCGCCTGCAGCTGTAGAATTGTGTGTTCCTTTAGTTGGAGATTCTGTCTGCTGCCGCGGCGCAGTATCGATGCGCCGCGGGCAGAACCTACAGTGCCATCTAGCGGCAACCTGGGAAACCTCGTCCAGCACTCACGTACATAATAGGAGGCTGCGGTTTGTTATAATGTTGCCCTAGAGGTTGGCGAGCAGTAACTAGACGCTGTGCTACCACTGCTTTGTGATTTATTAACCGTCAGGTGTTTGTACCAGCCATCAAACTGCCAGTTACTAACGCAGAACAGTCGGATTCCAGATTTTCTCTCGATTGTTATTTTCCTACTCTCTTTCAAATCGAATTTAAAATATATTTCGCATAATTTTGTATCTGTTGCTTTTATTGCGTTTTACTTAACAATCTCATGACGTCCGTGCAGATAAGAATTCAAATTTTATTCTTCTCTTACATCATTACATCGACGGAAATATAAGCAACGTTGGCTACAAGCAAAAAAAATACTACCTTGGTACTCTGTTTCCATATTCCTAAATTATGCATTTTATACATCAAGAATTGGAACATCTAAACAGGTGTCTTTGGTTTTCTTTGGATACTGTTCAATCTACCAAGAATAGTAAACCATGAGTGACCGTTAATCTGTGCAAGAAACGGGCAAGAGATTCTCAACGGTCTTGTTAAAGCAATCATTTCGGTATTCACCAATTGCCCATAGCAACAAGATGATTTTTTTCTATGATGCACACGTTTTGAAAGATTGCATAGCTCTGCTGACATAAACCGGGTAAAAGATAAATAAAACATCAGCACCGGCTTTTTAACGTGGTTAATAGCTTATCGTTGGTTGCTCAGTTCCACCCACCTATTGGTTGCCTCCAATCTGACGCAATGAGATACCGTACGCAGTATCCTTTTCGAGCTTTGGCCAAAACAGCCTTTTTTTCTACAGCATGTTCAGCTTGAATGCTAAATAGATTACAAGTGACATATGTCTAGCGTTGCCATGTAGAAACATTGTGCAATTGTTTAAAAACTGTTTGCCATTTTACTGAATTAGCTTACCTGTATTTGTCTGCATTGCGTGTAGCACAAATCGTATTGTTACAAAATAAACCTTCTATAAGTAACTTTATTAAAATATTGGTATATATTCATCTTGGAACGGTATTATTCTATTATTTTCCAGTGTTTTGTGTGCGAGTTTCTTTCGGAATTTCTAATTAAGACGGTGCAAGTGTCAGACTAGGTCAGGACAGGTCAGGTCAGATTGGGTAGGCTGGTGACGTTCATGCCTCTGAAATTTTTGGGGTTACTTATTTTTATCAGGAATACAGTCTCGAAACGGTAAATAAAGCGTACACATCGTTTTGAGTTTGTTCCACGAATCACAAATTTGTTTACCAGTCCTGCGGAAGTATAGCTATGCCACTCAAAATAGATTGTTGACACCTATTTCCAAAGACTAATCTTTTTTATTACAGAGTTAACACGATGTTATAAGTATCTGTGCCGGAATATGCAGAGAGCTCACTTTTATTATTGAAACTTGTTCCAAAGCGGTTAAGACTTTTTTGAGAAATGGCAGACTTATTTTCTTACTTCATAACGTCAGCAAACCCTTCAACTGGACTTCTTTCGAATGCACTGAAGTATCACATTGCTGAGAGATTTCACCTAAAAACACAGTAATAGGTATTCACCAGTGCTTCACAAAAAACTGGAACAAGTTTAGCGTTCATTTAATCCATATTTACTGGAATGCCTCTACAAGTTATAGACTAAATGCTGTAGCGGTAGCAATAACAAGCCTACACAGTTTCCATGGCCGGACCCTTTGCAATGGAAAATAACATATTGTGTCGGGAGATCTTTTGGCCAGAAGAACGTGTCCAGAACCTGAGCACGAGTGAGCAGCTCGGCGATGTGGAAACGAAGCATTGTTTCTTACAAAATAAAACTCAGAACTATTGCAAAACTATGTTTATTGAACCTCGAACCAATTATCCCACTTCTGTCTTTAAAACAAATGAACATGTTGTTACGACTTTTTAATGTTCTGACAATAATTTAGTATGTCAAGATCGCCACTAATTACTGTAAACATGTACGTTAGGGATTTCAGCAGATTCAATAAGATATTCAGAGTCGTATTGCTTCCATGGCATAACAAATACATTCCAAGACAAAGAGAAAGCACGCACCGCGAATGAATTATCAGAATGGGACGGAAATAGGTAGATGTGACATACATGTACAGAAAAACAAATGATTACTTTTTCATAAAAACTGAATGATTTATTGAAGAGACAGAGCTTCACAAACTTAGCAAGTCAATAACGCGTTGGTCCACCTCTGACCCTTATGCAATCATTTTTGCCGCTTTGCATTGATTGGCTGAGTTATTGGATGTCCTTCTGAAGGATATCGTGCCAAATTCTGTCCAATTGGCGCGGTAGATCGTCAAAATCCTGAGCTGGTGAGAAGGTCCTGTCCATAATGTTCCAAACGTTCTCCCTTGCGGGGGCTAGCCAAGGCAGGGTTTCGTAAGCACGAAGGCAAGCGCCGGCCGGAGTAGCCGAGCGGTTCTAGGCGCTACAGTCTGGTTCAAATGGTTCTGAGCACTATGGGACTTATCATCTATGGTCATCAGTACCGTAAAACTTAGAACTACTTAAACCTAACTAACCTAAGGACAGCACACAACACCCAGTCATCACGAGGCAGAGAAAATCCCTGACCCCGCCGGGAATCGAACCCGGGAACCCGGGCGCGGGAAGCGAGAACGCTACCGCACGACCACGAGCTGCGGACTACAGTCTGGAACCGCCTGACCGCTACGGTCGCAGGTTCGAATCCCGCCTCTGGCATGGATGTGTGTGAGCTCCTTAGGTTAGTTAGGTTTAAGTAGTTCTAAGTTCTAGGGGACTGATGACCTCAGAAATCCCATAGTGTTCTGAACCATTTGAAGGCGAGCAGTACAATCCCTCGCCGTCTGCGAGCGGGCATTATCTTGCTGAAATGTACGACCAGGATGACTTGCCATGAAGAGCAACAAAACATGATGTAGAATATCGTCGAAGTAACGCTGTGCTTTTAGGGTGCTGCGGATGACAATCAATTGGGTCCTGCAACGAAATGGGGTGGTACTCCAGACCATCACGCCAGGGTGTCCCACCGCTGTCTGCAGCGCCTTCACTGGTCATCGGGGCTCAGTTCGAAGCGGAACTCATCACTGAAGACAGTTCTACTCCAGTCAATGAGATTGCGTCCGCACATGACGAGGTTTTCTACTGCTTCAAAAGGTTCAAATGGGTCTGAGCACAATGGGACTTTCCGAGCGAGGTGGCGCAGTGGTTAGACACTGGACTCGCATTCGGGAGGACGACGGTTCAATCCCGCGTCCGGCCATCCTGATATAGATTTTCCGTGATTTCCCTAAATTGCTCCAGGCAATGCCGGGATGGTTTCTTTGAAAGGGCACGGCCGACTTCCTTCCCCATCCTTCCCTAATCCGATGAGACCGATGACCTCGCTGTCTGGTCTCCTTCCCCAAACAACCCAACCTAACTATGGGACTTAACTTGTAAGGTCATCAGTCTCCTAGAACTTTGAACTACTTAAACCTAACTAACCTAAGGTCATCACACACATCCATGCCCGAGGCAGGATTCGAACTGGCGACCGTAGCGGTCGCGCGGTTCCAGAATGTAGCGCCTAGAACCGCTCGGCCACCCCGATCGGCTTTCTACTGCTTGTCTTCGTGCTTGCCAAATCCTACCGTGGCCAACAAGGTCGCCAAGTCTTTCGTCTTTCCCAGCTGAGAACGTTTGGACCATTATGGGCATGGTCCTCCAAAAACATTTCTGGGTTTTCACGCTCTAACGCGCCAATTGGACAGAATTTGGCACTATATCACTCAGGAGGACATCCAACAACTCTTATCAAACAATGCAAAGCCGCAAAAGTGATGGCACAAGGGCCAGAGGTGGACCATTGCGCTATTGACTAGCTCAGTTTGTTAAGTTCTTTCTCTTGAGTGAATTGTCAATTTTTTTCTTAAATCGTTACCATCTGTGTGTATCTGTACGTGTGCATCACATCTACCGATTTCCGTCCCGTTTTTGCTATATCGGTGACAGGCCGTGTAAAAGGAAAGGAGGAAACAGCTTTTTCGGAGAGCGGGTAGCTGCGTGGGATACAGGCGCAGGTGGCGTGCGCGACGCGCACACACCGCAGGGAGCGGCCGTATGCAAAGCAGCCAGGCACGTGCGAGCCGCGGCGAGAAAGCGTGTTTATGGCGGCCATTCCTCCGGCACGCATTGCGAGCTCGCATCATCTCCGCGGCTCTCGTAAAAAAACTTTCCTTATATAAGTTGGCGGCGCTTCTGCGCCTGACAGCCGCTCTTACCACGCAGCTTGTTGTTGCTTCTCATCGCAAAACATAATTGCAGCGAGCTTTTTTTGTTTTTTTTTTTTTTATGGGGAAGGGGTGATGGGCGGGGGTAGGTGAAGGGGAAGTAAGCGGTAATCAGTTGGTGCGCGTAGTCAGGGCGTTGAAGATTCATGCACATATTACTTATAATTCTTCCCAGTCGGCAGTGCCCATATGGAGCCACTGTCTTATTTTAGTGATAGTAAAGTATATACGAATGACCAGCGGCGGGCTCACATGGCGCTATCGCACTCTGGTACACAACTGAGCACGTGCCAGATGGCTAGAATCTGGCACGACACCTCTCACGAGGACATCAGTCAATACCAAGGCGACTAACTGCTTCCATAGTGACCAGAGGTGGATCAAAGCGTTGCTGATTCGCTCAATTTTTGAATAAATCATCCAATTTTTCTGAAATTGTAATCATTTGTTTTTCTGTGCATGTAGATCACATCTACCAATTTCAGTAGTATTTGGATAATTCCTTCGTGGTGCGTCGTTTTCTTTGTCCTTGACTTAGAATGTAGGTATCACTGAGGGCATTTATTATTATTATTATTGTTATTATTATTACTATTATTTGATTGAGGTCATCGAGGGCCACGTTAAGTGTTGTTACATTTCGCAATGAACGTTTCTGTCTTTGGATTTCCTTCATTCCTTGTGAGTGGACTTGCTTACGCTCCTCCGTCCATGAACATCGCGTCTTCTTTTTGATAGCTCGTCGCTCGTCTCGTTGTAGGCGTTCGGCACAATTTTCTTGCGGAAGAGATTCCTGTAAATGTAGGCTTCGGGTTTGATTTGTGGGAGTCGGAGGTGTTCTTTGATATTTCTAAAGCAGGGCGTTGTGGTTTTGAAGTCAGAATAAAACAGGTGGAAGATCTTCTTTATCAGTGTTTCTCCTCCATTCGTTTGAGATGACCGTAAAATCGAACACGAATTGTGGTTGTAATTTACTCTCTTTTGTCATAGACATCCTTGGTGGATCTGGTGGATGCCATTCTTTCAATTTGTTCCCATGATTGCTCTAATGATTTTGCGCTCTTTTTTCCAGTTCTTTGAGGAGGCCTATATTACCATTTTTGGGTATTGTTTCGGTGCGTGCACAACTACTGGTTTCAGAACCGGTTCATAGTGATGCATCTTATTATGCTTGTGGGTGGTGCGCAACATTTGATATGCAATTTGTAGTTCGTGCTGTTCCTTAAGTGTTTTCTTGTCCACTCCGTTTTTCACAATTATTTCACCAAGATTCTTAAATGTTTCTACTCTGCTGATGTTTTGCACATATCGTCCGATGTTTTGCACATATCGTCACCTTGTTTTGCTTTTTTTGGGGTGGGGGCGGTGTGGCGGCATCTTTGATGTCAATTTTTGCTTCTGTTTCTTTTCAAATCCCATCTTCATGTCAGTTTGCCCAGCGTTTACTTTTGACAGTTCGATTTGAATCGCAGCAGTTTCTACGTCGTTTGACAAAGTGGCTATATCGCCCGCCAAAGTCAGACACTCTACCAAGACTCCCTTGGATTTAGTTCACATTCTCATCGGGTTATAGTCGGTTTACAACAGTCTAGTTTGCCAGGTCCTTAAGATATTTTCAAGAAAACAGTTAGAAAGCATCGGAGACTCCATCGCCTTATCCGACTCCTATTTATGTTATTACAGACATCGGTTTACAAATTTTTCAGATAACTTTTAGAAACAAGCAACACGAAAGTCAGTTTTCATGAAAATTGCAAGAGATTTTTAAAAAATTTGGAGCTATGTTTAATATAACTTTCACATATATGCCAACGTGGATCTTAGCGTCCGGACAGGCTGCGGAAAACATTTCCAACCACGTAAAGGCATTGTCCCATAGGCTAATCGTACACGCCAACGACAAATCTGACACAATTCCTGAGGAGAACTGACGAAGTACAGGAAGTTGAGTAAGGAATACAGAAAGGGAAAGATCCTCCACTTAGAAAAAAAGATAACAGAGCGACTGGTTTTCCGGAACACGGACGGAAACAATGAAAGAAACAGCATTCTCTTTTTGTACGCTCGAATAGACAGTCTGCAAACCTGGGTTCTCAATATAACCAATGCTTCTCAAGTTACATGTACCGGCTAGCCACAGCTGAGACGGAAGAACCAGGAAAGACGGTAACAAACCCTTTGAGATCCGAGCTTACTCGAGGCTCTTCGTCTTGAAGCTACATTCTTACGTGAACGTTGGCTGTGAAATTTGGAAATTTATATATACAAACATTTAAAGCTTCTATATGAGACGGGGGGGGGGGGGGGGGGGGCTCCCAATTAAACCGCTCTTCCTTTCCCTTATCACTTATCTGCCGAAAACGTGATCAATTTGTAATAGTTCCAGCTGTTTTGAAGTGCATCCGTCCATCATAGACGAGGAAAATAGTTTCAAAAACCTTGGCGACAGTCTTACGGAGTTCCTCTGAACTATGGCCACTCGAAATGAGACAGAAATACCAAATGACACACTGACCCTATTCGCGCGTGCAATGTATGAAATCACGGCTGCAGACGTCCGCGGCTCGTGGTCTTGCGGTAGCGTTCTCGCTTCCCGCACTCGGGGTCCCGGGTTTGAATCCCGGCGGTGTCAGGGATTTTCTCTGCCTCGAGATAATTGGGTGTTGTGTGTCTTTCATCATCGTTTCATCCTCATTCACTCGCAAGTCGCCGTAGTGGCGTTAAAGAACTTGTGGAGCGGCGGCCGAACCGTCCCGCGAGGGTTCTCCGGGCCACCAATGCCACACGCTGATTCGTACGGCTGCAGATAAATCCGCTTCAGATTTTCAATAGTGAGAGTGCAGTGTGATCGTATTCTATTCATAGGCGAATTCTACCTACGTCACTGAGACGTAGTATTTCGTGGAACTGTTCTTTTACCATACGTAAAGGATGATTTATCGGACCCAAAGTGTCTTTGTATGAAAACTGTCGCAAAGTTTCCAGACGTAATAAAAATATATACAGTAATTACTGAATGGACCTTATTTAAACCAATAATGAATGCATATCGTTTGTCGTTTATTACTAACTACAAATACAGCTTTAAAAAGTTCACGTTTAAAAGGTAAACAAAATAAAATTAGAGAACAATTTTCACATTTTTCATCATATTATCAGTTGTACGAGGTGCATTCAAGTTCTAAGGCCTCCGATTTTTTTCTAATTAACTACTCACCCGAAATCGATGAAACTGGCGTTACTTCTCGACGTAATCGCCCTGCAGACGTACACATTTTTCACAACGCTGATGCCATGATTCCATGGCAGCGGCGAAGGCTTTTTTAGGAGTCTGTTTTGACCACTCGAAAATCGCTGAGGCAATAGCAGCACGGCTGGTGAATGTGCGGCCAAGGAGAGTGTCTTTCATTGTTGGAAAAAGCCAAAAGTCACTAGGAGCCAGGTCAGGTGAGTAGGGAGCATGAGGAATCACTTCAAAGTTCTTATCACGAAGAAACTGTTGCGTAACGTTGATGTGCGGGTGCGTTGTCTTGGTGAAACAGCACACGCGCAGCCCTTCCCGGACGTTTTTGTTGCAGTGCAGGAAGGAATTTGTTCTTCAAAACATTTTCGTAGGATGCACCTGTTAACGTAGTGCCCTTTGGAACGCAATGGGTAAGGATTACGCCCTCGCTGTCCCAGAACATGGACACCATCATTTTTTCAGCACTGGCGGTTACCCGAAATTTTTTTGGTGGCGGTGAATCTGTGTGCTTCCATCGAGCTGACTGGCGCTTTGTTTCTGGATTGAAAAATGGCATCCACGTCTTATCCATTGTCACAACCGACGAAAAGAAAGTCCCATTCGTGCTATCGTTGCGCGTCAACATTCCTTGGCAACATGCCACACGGGCAGCCATGTGGTCGTCCGTCAGCATTCGTGGCACCCACCTGGATGACACTTTTCGCATTTTCAGGTCGTCATGCAGGATTGTGTGCACAGAACCCACAGAAATGCCAACTCTGGAGGCGATCTGTTCAACAGTCATTCGGCGATCCCCCAAAACAATTCTCTCCACTTTCTCGATCATGTCGTCAGACTGGATTGTGCGAGCCCGAGGTTGTTTCGGTTTGTTGTCACACGATGTTCTGCCTTCATTAAACTGTCGCATCCACGAACGCACTTTCGAAACATCCAAAACTCCATCACCACATGTCTCCTTCAACTATCGATGAATTTCAATTCATTTCACACCACGCAAATTCAGAAAACGAATGATTGCACGCTGTTCAAGTAAGGAAAACGTCGCCATTTTAAGTATTTAAAACAGTTCTCATTCTCGCCGCTGGCGGTAAAATTCTATCTGCCGTACGGTGCTGCCATCTGTGGGACGTATTGACAATGAATGCGGCCTCATTTTAAAACAATGCGCATGTTTATATCTCTTTCCAGTCCGGAGAAAAAAAAATCGGAGGCCTTAGAACTTGAATGCACCTCGTATTTCTGTTCTCAGACCACGTTTCAATTTTTTTCTGCGGTCCATTTACAGCGAGGTGACAAAAGTCATGGGAAATCTCCTAATACCGTGTCGGACGTCCTTTAGCCCTTCATATTGCAGCAGCTCAACGTGTCGTGGGCTCAACAAATCGTTGGAAACCCACTGTAGAAATACTGAGTTATCCTGCCTCAACAGCCGCCCATAATTGCGAAAGTGTTGCCGCCGCCGGATTTTGTGCACGAACTGATCTCTCAATTACGTGCCATAAATTTTCGGTGGGATTCATGTCGGGCGTTCTGCGTGGCCAAATCATTCGCTCGAATTGTCCAGAATGTTCTTTAAACAAATCGTGAACAATTGTGGCCCAGTGACAGGCGCATTGTCATCCATAAAAATTCCTCCGTTGTTTCGGAACATGAAATTCATGAACGGCTGCAAATTCTCTCCAAGAAGCCAAACATAACATTTCTAATCAATGATCGGTTCAGTTGGACCAGATGCTCCAGTCCATTCCACGTAAACACAGCCCGCACCATTATGGAGCCCCCACAGCTTCCACAGTGCCTTGCTGGTAACCTGTCTTCCTGGGTTCGTGGAGTCCGCGCCACACTCGAACCCCACCATCAGCTCTAACCAACTGAAGCAGGGAATCATCTGACCAGGCCACGGTTTTCCAGTCGTGCAGGATTCAACCAATATGGTCACGAGTCGGGGATAGGCGCTGCAGGCGATCTCGTGCTGTTGCCAAAGGCACTCGAGACGGTGGACTGCAACAATATGCCATTAACGCCAGATTTCGCCGCAGTGTCCTAACGGATACGCACCTCTTACGTCCCACATTGCTTTCTGCGGTTATTTCACGCAGTTTTGCTTGTCTGTTAGCACTGGTGGCGAGAGGTAATGGCTGAAATTGGGTATTCTGGGCACATGATGACGCTTTGGATTTTGAATTATTAAATTCCCTAACGATATCCGAAATTGAATGTCCCGTGCGCCCAGCTCCAAGTGCCATTGCGCTTCAGAGTCAGTTAATTCCCGTCGTGCGGTGTTATACATGTCGGAAACCATTTAACATGAATTATCTGAGTACAAATGACAGCTCCGCCCATTCACTGCTCTTTTATACCTTGTGTACGCGATGCTATTGTCAGCGGTATATGATGAAACTTCCTGGCAGATTAAAACTGTGTGCCGGACCGAGACTCGACCTCGGGACCTTTCCCTTTCGCGGGCAAATGCTCTACCATCTGACCTACCCAAGCACGACTCACGCCCCGTCCTCACAGCTTTACTTCCGCCAGTACACCGTCTCCTACCTTCCAAACTTTACAGTAGCTCTCCTGCGAAACCTTGCAGAACTAACACTCCTGAAAGAAAGGATATTGCGGAGACATGGCTTAGCCACAGCCTGGGGGTTGTTTCCAGAATGAGATTTTTACTCTGCATTTTCACAGGAGAGCTTCTGTAAAGTTTGGAAGGTAGGAGACAACGTACTGGCTGAATTAAAGCTGTGAGGACGGGGCGTGAGTCGTGCTTGGGTAGCTCAGATGGTAGAGCACTTGCCCGCGAAAGGCGAAGGTGCCGAGTTCGCATCTCGGCCCAGCACACAGTTTTAATCTGCCAGGAAGTTTCACATCAGCGCACACTCCGCTGCAGAGTGAAAATCTCATTCTGGAACTGTGAATGATACATGCATATCGCTATGCCATGCCGTGAGTTTTGTCTCCTCAGTCCAGGTATTTTTTTTTTAATGCAAATGTAATTGAAAGAATAGAACCAGAAAACAATTTTCACATTGTTCATCGTATTACCAGTTATCTTTCTGTTCACGTTTCAGTTTTTTCTGCAGTCCATTTGTATTTTTAAAAATTCATTTTTGTATAGGAACAACCGACACCATTCCTCTGCAAAAATCGAAAATTCTGTTAGAATATTATAATTTTTTTAGGCTATTCATTCGTAACTTATGCCCGTTACTTATTAAAATACTCTGAAGGAAAGAAACAAAGGTTCGATAACGCCTATATAGGAAAAAAGTGTCTGATGCAGTTGTTCAGAATGGCTCAAATGGCCCTGAGCACTATGGGACTTAACATCTTAGGTCATCAGTCCCCTAGAACTTAGAACTACTTAAACCTAACTAACCTAAGGACATCACACACATCCAAGCCGAAGGGAGGATTCGAACCTGCGACCGTAGCAGTCCCGCGGTTCCGGACTGAAGCGCCTAGAACCGCACGGCCACCGTGGCCGGCTTCTAAAATATTCTGAAGGAAAAAAAAAAACAATGAATCCAGTTGTCAGGACAAATTGTGTCGAGACATTCTCCTATGCCTTGCATTCGCGCGAGGGAGCGTGGATAGTTGGACCGTCGGTAGAGTACGCTTTCGCTGGTGAAAACGGCAACTTGGTGTAAGCCTCCTAGTGTGTGTGTGTGTGTGTGTGTTGGTACGAGTACAGAGCGGCAACAGAAGCAGAGGGGGTGTTCCCTCTCGGCTGTGCTGCCCCCGCGGACCGCATCGACCGCAGAGCGAACCTAACTGGGTCACCGATCGACTCCGGACAGGGAACCCCGCAACCCGGCGTGCTGCTAGTCCGGGCCCACTGCACAGCCTATCCACAAGGACCGCCTTAGAATCACCCAAAGTCTCCCTTAAAAGAGTCGAGGCGTGAGGTGGGCTACAGCACTCAGTTCACACGAATTCCATGGCAGAAAGGGGAATCAAATGTCCCGCCTCAGTGAACTGCCCATTTGCAAATTGTCTTCGCTTCGGTAGACAGTCAAGCGACGTGTTTTATTATTTTTTGTTTACTACCTGTCTACGGCTCCATGTTGCTAACACTCAGCCTGGTTAAATGGAGCAAGGGGGATTGGGTATACGTCTTCATGTCCTCTCCCCTGTCTCCGTCCATCTCCTCCAGCGTCCCCTCTCTCTGTCCGTGACGTCCACCCTCTATCCCTCCGCCCTCTCTAACCATCCGTCCTTCCCTTCTCTCTCTGCCCGTTACCTACTCCCCCCTTGCTCTGTGCAACTTCTCCTTTCCGCTTTCTATGTCCACTTCCTTCCACCCCTCTGTCCACCTCTTCCTCCTCCTCTCGCTGATCTTGGGCCTTGTTTTTGTTTATTGCTTCTGCAGATCCAGATTCTTCAGTAATATTCAAATTATGAGACGATAAACCATAAATACAACTTATAACGTTATAGAAGCACTCCGTCTTCAGGCCACGAGTGGCCTACCGGGACCATCCGACCGCCGTGTCATCCTCCGAGGAGGATTCGGATAGGAGGGGCGTCGTCAGCACACCGCTCTCCCGGTCGTTATAATGGTATTCTTGACCGAAACCGCTACTATTCGGTCGAGTAGCTCCTCAGTTGGCATCACGAGGCTACACCGAAAAATGGCGACAGCTCATGGTGGCTAGGATGGTCACCCATCCAAGTGCCGGCCACGCCCAACACCGCCTAACTTCGGTGATCTCACAGGAACCGGTGTATCCACTGCGGCAAGGCTGTTGCCACTTATAACGTTATACAGCTTTAACGTTACACTGATTTACATTTTATTTATTTAGTCATATTTATATGTATTAAAAATATACATCCTACGTCCGTACGAATGTTCATTAGAGTATTGCGTAAAAATTTGAAAGTGGCGAGATTGGACTGAGCAAAGGTTGGGAAATTGTATGGGTGCTGATAACCGCGCAGTTGAGTGCCCCACAAACCACACATCATCATCATATCATCATCATCATCAACAACAACATCATCATATATGGGAGCACCGTTATATACACACAGGGTGTTACAAAAAGGTACGGCCAAACTTTCAGGAAACATTCTTCACACACAAATAAAGAAAAGATGTTATGTGGACATGTGTCTGGAAACGCTTAATTTCCATGTTAATGCTCATTTTAGTTTCGTCAGTATGTACTGTACTTCCTCAATTCACCGCCATGATTTCATACGGGATTCTCTACCTGTGCTGCTAGAACATGTGCCTTTACAAGTACGACACAACATGTGGTTCATGCACGATGGAGCTTCTGCACATTTCAGTCGAAGTGTTGGTACGCTTCTCAACAACAGATTCGGTGACCGATGGGTTGGTAGAGGCGGACCAATTCCATGGCCTCCACGTTCTCCTGACCTCAACCCTCTTGACTTTCATTTATGGGGGCATTTGAAAGCTCTTGTCTGCGCAACCCCAGGACCAAATGTAGAGACTCCTCGTGCTCGTATTGTGGACGGCTGTGATACAATACGCCATTCTCCAGGGCTGCATCAGCGCAGCAGGGATTCCATGCGACGGAGGGTGGATGCATGTATCCTCGCTAACGGAGGACATTTTGAACATTTCCTGTAACAAAGTGTTTGAAGTCACGCAGGTACGTTCTGTTGCTGTGTGTTTCCACTCCATGATTAATGTGGTTTGAAGAGAAGTAATAAAATGAGCTCTAACATGGAAAGTAAGCGTTTCCGGACACATCTCCACATAACATATTTTCTTTCTTTGTGTGTGAGAAATGTTTCCTGAAGTTTGGCCGTACCTTTTTGTAACACCCTGTATATAGGAGCACCATGTATGTGGGGGAGGGGGGGGGGGGAGGGTTGCGTTGGGAAGATGTATTGCTGCTCGTCCACACGCATCAACTACCATCTAGCATCTATCAATCGCATCGGTAGAGGAATGGAACGCTCTACCGCAAAAACTCCTTGCCTACCTTGTGGGCAGTATGGGGACACTTTGCAGAGCTTGTATTTCTGTCCGTGGTGATCAGACACCCTATTAAGAACCATATCCTGCCCTTTGTAATCTCCAGGGGACCATCATAAATCGCGATGACTTGAGTGTAATGTACCATCTTTGAATAAAAGTGATATTTCAGTTCGTCTCATTGCGTATTTCTTCCAGTTACCTCGTGCACTATAGTGTAGCAGTTTCTGTCTGTGTATGGGCCGAGTTACATTCAACTATGTTACTTGGCAGCGGCACACGACGCGAAAGTTATTTTCGTCCTTAATTTTGCACACCAGTGTTTTGCGTTTTTGGTTGAAATGCTTATCATTTGCATATTCAATCATGTTGTACAATTCACGCCAATATGACGTATGTTACATTCGGCCTTCATGGAGTCTCAGTTTTGAGGCTCTCCTACGCAATAAGCCAGTGTAGTTCCAGCTGACACAGACCAGAGTGTTTTGTCGACATGTGCTGTCGGAACACATCGATGTTATCGGCTGGCCCCTGAAAGCCCTCTTCACAATGCCAGCCGGCTCGCATCGCTTCTCACCCCCCCCCCCCCCACTCCACGCCCGTGGTGCCTCCTACCCCTCTCACTTTTTTCCGTCCCTTCTCTTGTCGAGCGACCAACTTTTCTCCCCTCCTTTGTCGTCTTACGTGTTCTACGAAGGCAGCCATTTAGAATACCCAAGTGGCTGCCAAAGGGCGCTGAGTTAACTCGGCGGATCTGTTGTCGTCTGCACGACTTTTCCTAGAATGGTATTCGGAGGGGCCTTTTACTGCTAACGAAGCTGTCGGCGGCGGATTGGTCGCTCTGGGGAACAAAAGGACCCAACATTAAGTAGGAGCTTCCGGTTCCCAGTAAGTTACTCTTCGGCGGTGACTTTATAAAAACGAGAACCGCAATGCTCTTACTGCTCCGAAGCCAGTTGATCGAGTCGCTTTTATTCGGGGTGCTCAAATACGGCACGTGTAATGTTTAGTAGATCATTCAGGATGTGAAACGTTTTTTGACAGTTAACAAGAAACCTAAGAGCGAGTGTTTTTTTTTATTACAAATTTTCATTTCTTTAATTGCATATTTAAAGACCTCATACCTAATATTTTAAAACAGAGCGTACATTTTACAGTTTTCATTAAGTAATTACACAAATTTTTCCACATTACAAGCAAATATTGCTTCCAGCAAAGAAAAGTCAAAGTAATAGCAATGAATTACAAAGAAACTTAAACAAAATAGGAACCGCAAGTTTCTTAAAGGAACAGGAGGATGATAAGCAAAAGTGTTAGTAATTTAGAAGAGAGTAAAATCGAGATAGGAAAGGATAGATAAGATTATTGCACGCCAACACTAGTGATGGGAAGGGAAAGACTTGGAATAAAGTCGAGCCGTTTTCTTGCGATTTGGCATTACAAGTTTCATATACAATTTTACTGCACATTTTTGGTTGGTATCATAAATTAGTTACCGTTTTTCAGTGACCCTTAGGCAACAGTGACCGGTCATTATCTGTAGACTATTACAAAATGCACTTCAAAGTCTATTTGTTTTGTTGTTATCATTGTCAATAATTTATGAAGCTTGACAGCAAGGCAGATCTCGGAATGAGGCCAACGTGTTATGTATTTCTCACTAGCATTTTCTTTATTCGAACGTTTCTATGTAGCTGTGTTTCTATGCATTTCTATATCTAATATTATTCTACACATTTATTTAGTTTTGTAGCTAAGCTTTTGTTATGTTTGTGTTTCGTCTTTTTGTCTATCACTATGTGATGATTAATTTCCTCTGTGATCAGTGCTGTCATTTATAGTTATGTTTATGTTTGGTGTGAGTACATGTCTATATAGCATCTCTCTCGCGTATTTCTCTTGTAATAATCTTGAATTAGTCTAGGTCAGGCTATTGGTCTGGACTCCTGACGGAGTTGTATATGTTGTCATGTGTCATTCTTTATCGATTCTTCAATATGTATTGATTTTGCGAAATAGTGTCCAGCTTGCAAGGCCATCTCAGACAATAAGGGACCAACATCCTCAAAGACGCTGTCAGGATGGTGCATAGATTTGGAAGAGATTTAACTCTATTTCTTTATTTATTGATTTACATGTTCCATTGCCGGCCGCTGTGGCGGAGCGGTTCTAGGTGCTTCAGTCCGGAACCGCGCTGCTGCTACGGTCGCAGGTTCTAAGTCTAGGAGACTGATGACCTCAGATGTTAAGTCCCATAGTGCTCAGAGCCATTTGAACCTTTTGAACATGTTCCATTAAAATATTTTTAATACTACATGTATGTGTTGTGTTGTGTGTGTGTGTGTGTGTGTGTGTGTGTGTGTGTGTGGAGTGGAATATAGTGTATTATAGTGTAGTGTAACATTTGTATTGGATGATGATGATGATGAGGATGTTGATGACGAGAGAAGGGAGAGGGCGAATCCTGATGCCAGCACATAAGCCTACTCGCCAATAACACAAAGGGAGCCCCCAATTTTACGTCCCCATCCGACGGACAGGTCACCGTCAGCACTGTCACATGCCCTCACTTCTTGAGACACTGCGGAGAGGTTTGGTCTTTAAACCAGGACATTGGCGCGAAGCCTGGTGATCAGGAAGTCTTCATGCCACCACCTATCACCCCCTTGCCGGCCAAGTACTGGTTCGCAAACAAGCATCACTTTTTCCCTAGAATGATTAAGAATTAAGATGCGTCTTACCTACGGGTGCGACCGTATAAATACGCAAGCCACCCTAAATGGTGCGTGGAATGTATATACTAACTCGAAGTCACATCATACACTACGTCTACACTACTGGCCATTAAAATTGCCACAACACGAAGATTACGTGCTACAGACGCGGAAATTTAACCGACAGGAAGAAGATGCTATGATATGCAAATGATTAGCTATACAGAGCATTCACACAAGGTTGGCGCCGGTGGCGACACCTACAACGTGCTGACATGAGGAAAGTTTGCAAACGATTTCTCATACGCAAACAGCAGTTGACCGGCGTTGCATGGTGAAACTTGTTGTGATGCCTCGTGTAAGGAGGAGAAATGCGTACCATCATGATTCCGACTTCGGCAAAGGTCGGATTATAGCCTATCGCGATTGCGGTATATCGTATCGCGACATTGCTGCTCGCATTGGTCGAGATCCAATGACTGTTAGCACAATATGGAAGTGGTGGGTTTAGGAGGGTAATACGGAACGCCGTGCTGGATCCCAACGGCCTCGTATCACTAGCAGTCGAGATGACAGGCATCTTATCCGCATCGCTGGAACGGATCGTGCAGCCACGTCTCGATCCCTGAGTGAACAGATGGGGACATTTGCAAGGCGACAACCATCTGCACTAACAGTTCGACGACGTTTCCAGCAGCATGGACTATCAGCTCGGAGGCCATGGCTGCGGTTACTCTTGACGCTGCATCACAGACAAGAGAGCCTGAGATGGTGTACTCAACGACCAACCTGGGTGCACGAATGGCAAAACGTAATTTTTTTTGGATGAATCCAGGTTCTGTTTACAGCGTCATGATGGTCGCATCCGTGTTTGGTGACATCGCGGTGAACGCACATTGGAAGCGTGTATTCGTCATCGCCATACTGGCGTATCACCCGGCGTGATGGTATGGGGTGCCATTGGTTACACGTCTCGGTCACCTCTTGTTCGCATTGACGGCACTTTGAACAGTGGACGTTACATTTCAGATGTGTTATAACCCGTGGCTCTACCCTTCATTCGATCCCTGCGAAACCCTACATTTCAGCAGGATAATGCATGACCGCATGTTGCAGGTCCTGTACGGGCCTTTCTGGATACAGAAAATGTTCTACTGCTGCCTTGGCCAGCACATTCACCAGATCTCTCAGCAACTGAAAACGTCTGGTCAATGGTAGCCGAGCAACTGGCTCGTCACAATACTCCAGTCACTACTCTTGATGAACTGTGGTATCGTGTTGAAGCTGCATGGGCAGCTGTACCTGTACACGCCATCGAAGTTCTGTTTGACTCAATGGCCAGGCGTATCAAGTCAGTTATTACGGCCAGAGGGTACTGATTTCTCAGGATTTATGCACCCAAATTGTGTGAAAATGTAGTCACATGTCAGTTCTAGTATAATATATTTGTCCAATGAATACCCGTTTATCATCTGCATTTCTTCTTGGTGTAGCAATTGTAATGGCCAGTAGTGTACATCTACATCTACAGAGAGCAAGCCACCATACGGTGCAAGGCGGAGGGTACCTTGCAGCACTACTCCCTTTCTTGCTCCTCACACAAATAGAGCCAGGGAAAAACGACTGTCTGTATGTCTTCGTAAGGGCCCTAATTTCCCTTATCTTCGTGGTTCTTACGCGAAATGTACATAGGCGGCTGCAGAATCGTTATGCCGCCAGGATTCCCATTTGACTTCACGGATCATTTCCGTAACACTTTGGTATTTATCGAGCCTACCGGTAACAGATGTAGCAGCCCACCTCCTAACGGCTTCGGTGTCTTCCTTTAATTCGACCTGCTGTGGACCCCAAACGTTTAAGCAGTACTCAAGAAAGGGACCTTCTAGTGTCCTATACGGAGTCTTCTTTATAGATGAGCTACACTTTCCTTAAATACTCCCAACAAATCGAAATCCACCATATACAGGGTGTCCCCAGAGGATTGGCCAATATTCAGCAATATGACAGAAAAGCTCATTGGAAGCTAGAAATGTTGGTAAGCATGGGCTCTAAAACTCACATCGTAATACCTATGAGCACCTCTTCGTGTTTGGCACTGTGAAAGAAATCTATTCTACTGCAAGCTCTTTGCTGTCCATGTCGTGTGATGTAGTAAGTAGTATGGACCAAAAGAAGAATAAAAATGTCCAGTAAATATGGGCTGTAAAGTGCATTTCTTATCACATGTAAGCACTTGCTCATCTCCGCTACTGTGAAAAACGTCTCGTCTACAGAACCACTGCTCACAGTTCTTAAGGTGCGCATTTAAACCCGATATTTACTAGGCAATTTTTTCTTGCTTCGTTCCATTCTGCCTCCATCCAAAGTATGGAAAGCAAAGAGATTTGTTCCACAGTATCGAAGATGAAAAACCGCTTATAGCTCTTTAAGGTACGCGTGTTTGAGCTGATGCTCACAAGACTTTTTTGCTTCGAATGATCGTTCCTATCATACCTCTGACCATTCCTTCTGGGAAACCGTATATACATAGGGGTCCAAAAATGTATCCACTGTTTAAAAGTCCATAACTGGCAAACTAATTGACGGAGTTGACTCATCTTTGGTAGTGTAATAGTTTGTAGTTCCGGCAATAGTCACAGAAGCGTTGTATTGGTTGTTTTGTTTTGTCAGATGACAGTCGCCAGATAGTCAGTGTTTTGTCCTTAGTTGCACCTAGTTACTCGAGTAAACATGGCTGACTCAAGGCTTACATTCGATGAAAGGAAGTCAGTTTTGAAGTCGTATTTTAAGTACGAAAACATTAATGAGGTTGAACGGCAATGGCGAAATGAGTATCAAACAGAGCCACCGACACGTTTAACGATTCGTCGCATTCGAGACAAATTTGAAGCCGTAGGCTGTGTTAAAGATGTACACAAACAACGATCTGGACGACCTGTAACAGCACAAGTCCAGCTAACTCCTGTCGTGCGTTACAACAATTCACTCGCTCACCACAGAAGTCTGTGAGACACTGTGCCCGAAGCCTGCCGGAGTGGCCGAGCGGTTCTAGGCGCTACAGTCTGGAACCGCGCGACCCCTACGGTCGCAGGTTCGAATCCTGCCTCGGGCATGGATGGGTGTGATGTCCTTAGGTTAGTTAGGTTTAAGTAGTTCTAAGTTCTAGGGGACTTATGACCACAGCAGTTGAGTCCCATAGTGCTCAGAGCCATTTGAACCATCTTCTCAGTCAGCATTGTTTTAAAGAAATCTCTGAAGTTGTTTACTGCTTAAAGTACAATAATACTTCTTGTCGTAATCAGTGTGAGCATAAACACGAGAGAAGTATCTACATGTCCAAGCTGTCAAATACACACACATAATATATATATTATCGTTTAGAAATGGTTAATGAAAGACTGCAACTGTAAAAACATTATTTTGTTTGTTATTTTACACTTGGTGCTACCAGTTACAAGTTTCCTTTACTTCATTTCTAGGGGACTGATGACCTCAGAAGTTAAGTCCCATAGTGCTCAGAGCCATTTGAACCATTTTTTGAACACTGTGCCCGAGAAACTGGAGTGAGACATTCAAGTGTTCGGCGAATTTTGAAGACAGCAAAGTGGAAGTGCTACATCCCACGATTGCTACACGTATCCACCACGTTCCCCAGAACTAACTCCTGTGGACTTTTGCCTGTGGGGAACACTAAAGGACGTCGTTTATCGTCAAAAGCCACGCACATTGGATGAACTTCGAAAATCCATCGTACATTCATGTGCCAATATCCAACTGAACACGTTGCACTCAGTAGTTCGTGCTGCAGTTCGGCGGAATTGTTTGTGTGTGGATGTTAATGGTGACAATTTCGAACACCTACAGTGATATCTTTTAGTTAGACTTTAAGCTACACTTTCATCAAAAATGCGACAACTCCGACAATTAGTTGGCAAGTTATGGACTTTTAAACAGTGGATACATTTTTTTGGACCCCTCTGTATAGCTCCCTCAGTCGTATAAATCCCATTAGTTTTCTTCCTCTTCTAATGTCAGATGTACTTCCTCATTTGCCATTGCGTCAGTCCATTACAATTCAAGCTCGTTTCAAAACCATCGAAGCATTTTTTCCTCCTCTTTCTTTTTGACTGCCTACGAGAGGTACAGGTGGGTATTTTTCAGGCCATCGAGAAACGGATATCAACGGTGAAATATATAGAATGGACAAGTGTTGGAACGTGAGCGTTGGTCTAAAACAGAACTACGTAGAAAAATAAAAGCATTTATTTCTTTAAAAAAAAAACACTGTGTATCACTACTAGGCTGATATCGGTAGCCGACTGTCTTTCAGAAGTAGGCGATTTCTGCCTGTGGATACCTGCACGATCACCAGTGGGTATAGAACGCTATACGTCATGTCAAATTCTCCGCGGTGTGCCGTGTAAACTATGTCGACTGCGTGTACCCCTGCGTATTATGCTGTTGCACGGCCGACCGGGCTTGCGCCAGGTAATGTGAATGGATATGGCTGCTGTAACCGCCCCCGTAACACGGAGACAAGCCATCACTAGCCGTGCCTGCACTGCAGCGCTCCTGGCGGCCGACACGTGTTGCGGCTAATGCTGGCGGCCTGGCACTGACGTACGAGCACAACTGCGCATCTCGGTGCGTAAGGAGTACAGCAGCGACCTGGTTGGAATTTTGTCGGGTTATTGGGAGCTGGAGATCACCCACCCGAATAGTCGCGGGCGTTAACACACCTCTTTGGGGATTCGGGGAGAGGCGCCAGTGGAATCTGCCCGACGGGTTAACGATGAGGCTCGGTGCGCCGGTCAGCGTGGATGTAGGTTTTGGGCGGTTTCGCACATCCGACTAAGTTAATACCGGACTGGTACGTCCCGCCGCCACAGTTACACGATTTGCAAAAATATCGAAAAATCCTAAGAAATTTTGGTCTTATGTCAAAGCGGTAGGTGGATCAACCCAAAATGTCCAGACACACTGTGACCAAAATGGTACTGAAACAGAGGATGACAGACTAAAGGCCGATATACTAAATGTCTTTTTCCAAAGCTGTTTCACAGAGGAAGACTGCACTGTAGCTCCTTCTCTAGTCGACAGAGGGATGGAGAAACAATTAAAATCGCTCAAAAGAGGAAAGGCCGCTGGACCTGATGGGATACCAGTTCGATTTTACACAGAGTACGCGAAGGAACTTGCCCCCCTTCTTGCAGCGGTGTACCGTAGGTCTCTAGAAGAGCGTAGCGTTCCAAAGGATTGGAAAAGGGCACAGGTCATCTCCGTTTTCAAGAAGGGATGTCGAACAGATGTACAGAACTATAGACCTATATCTCTAACGTCTATTATGTTCGAGTATAATGACTTTTCTGGAGACTAGAAATCTACTCTGTAGGAATCAGCATGGGTTTCGAAAAACACGATCGTGTGAAACCCGATTCGTCCACGAGACTCAGAGGGCCATAGACACGGGTTCCCAGGTAGGTGCCGAGTTTCTTGACTTCCGCAAGGCGTTCGATACAGTTCCCCACAGTCGTTTAATGAACAAAGTAAGAGCATATGGACTATCAGACCAATTGTGTGATTGGATTGAAGAGTTCCTAGATAACAGAATGCAGCATGTCATTCTCAATGGAGAGAAGTCTTCCGAAGTAAGAGTGATTTCAGGTGTGCCGCAGGGGAGTGTCGTAGGACCGTTGCTATTCACAATATATATAAATGACTTTGTGGATGACATCGGAAGTTCACTGAGGCTTTTTGCGGATGATGCTGTGGTATATCGAGAGGTTGTAACAATGGAAAATTGTACTTAAATGCAGGAGGATCTGCAGCGAATTGACGCATGGTGCAGAGAATGGCAATTGAATCTCAATGTAGACACGTGTAATGTGCTGCGAATACATAGAAAGAAAGATCCCTTATCATTTAGCTACAATATAGCAGGTCAGCAACTGGAAGCAGTTAATTCCATAAATTATCTGGGAGTACGCATTAGGAGTGATTCAAAATGGAATGATCATATAAAGTTGATCGTCGGTAAAGCAGATGCCAGACTGAGATTCATTGGAAGAATCCTAAGGAAATGCAATCCGAAAACAAAGGAAGTAGGTCACAGTACGCTTGTTCGCCCACTACTTGAATACTGCCCAGCAGTGTGGGATCCGTACCAGATAGGGTTGATAGGAGAGATAGAGAAGATCCAACGGAGAGCAGCGCGCTTCGTTACAGGACCATTTAGTAATCGCGAAAGCGTTACGGAGATGATAGATAAACTCCAGTGGAAGAGTTTGCAGGAGAGACGCTCAGTAGCTCGGTACGGGCTTTTGTTCAAGTTTCGAGAACATACCTCCACCGAGGAGTCAAGCAGTATATTGCTCCCTCCTACGTATATCTCACGAAGAGACCATGATGATAAAATCAGAGTGATTAGGGCCCACACAGAGGCATACCGACAATCCTTCTTTCCACGAACAGTACGAGACTGGAATAGAAGGGAGAACCGATAGAGGTGCTGAAGGTACCCTCCGCCACACGTCGTCAGGTGGCTTGCGGAATATGGATGTAGATGTAGATGTAAAAAACGTTCTCAAACTTTTACCCAGGATAACACTGAATGCAGACAGATAGCGTGTACAAATTATGTCATGGGGGTGGAGGGGGGGGATGACCCATTAATATTGCCGAACCAAGAATGACATGCCGACTCGATGACGATACAGGATAAGGCCAGAGAAAAGCAGATAATTGGGAACTGGAGCGTCTCGACGTTTTTCCGTTCGGTTGAGTACCACGACATGTTGGGACCGGAAGAGAGAGAGAGAGAGAGAGAGAGAGAGAGAGAGAGAGAGGGAGGGAGGGAGGGAGGTGTGCAGTAGGGGGAAGAGAATTTAATTTTACATGATGACCATATGCAGTTTGGAGGGGAGGTAATTTATGTACTGTACTCGTAATTCTTCTGCTGTGGCAAAGGGTGTTTTATTGGACAGTGATGTGTATTCATTTAGCAGTTTCTTTCTTTGGGCTACTGATTTTTGGATGTGATAATTTTCTTCTGTTGTCAGTTTTTGGTAGAGGTGTGATTCTGTGCTATTAGGTAATCTGAAGATGTTAAGTGTGAGCTATTACGTTTCAGTGCTCTGAGATGTTCTGTGATTCTAAAATTCCTAGATGTCTGGCCCACGTATACAGATTGACAGCAGTAGAAAATTAATTAGTACGTACCAGAATGGTGACATTTGTCAGTGTCGATGGTATGTTTTCCAAGCCTGTTCTTTACTGCGTTGTAGGTTCGGTATGTTTTATTGAGTCCTTACCTCTTTAGTACGTTCACCACCCTCTGTGTAACTTTGTTGTTGTAAGCTGTAAGTCATTACGTGCTTACTGTCTGCTGATTTGTTGTGTGTTGTCTTTTATCTCTCTCTCCCTCTCCCTCTCTCTCTCTCTCTCTCTCTCTCTCTCTCTCTCTCTCTCTCTCTGTATGTGTGTGTGCGCCTGTATTTGTTTTTTTTGTTGTTGTTTATTTTATTGGGTTAGTGCATAAGTTCGTAGAGAGTTTCCACAAGTTTAATAAACACCAACAAATACACAAAACAGAGGCTGTAGTAATCAATAATAAACCGAGCGAGGTGGCGCAGTGGTTAGCACACTGGACTCGCATTCGGAAGGACGACGGCTCAATCCCGCGTCCAGCCATCCTGATTTAGGTTTTCCGTGATTTCCCTAAATCGCTCCAGGCAAATGCCGAAATGGTTCCTTTGAAAGGGCACGGCCGACTTCCTTCCCCATCCTTCACTACTCCTATGAGACCGATAACCTCGCTGTTTGGTCTCTTCCCTCAAACAACCAACCAACCAATCAATAATATATTCTCCTTCTTGGTAACTTTTCGATTCCCGAACTGTAGAAATGATGTTGTTATGAGGCGAAGAATTCGTCGAGCCATGCTCGGAGCGAATTTTCATCCGGAAAGAATGTTCCTTCAAGGTCGTTCGATAAAGAGCAGAAAAGATATAAATCTGAGAACACAGGATCGGTTTAGGAAGATGGAGTGCGGAATGACTTTGCAGTCCAACTCTTGTATAGTGTTTTTATCACTCCTGTAGAATGCGGACTGGCATTATCGTGGAGCATCTGTATGTGTTGCGCAAGCCACACAGCTTGTTTACGAAGCAGGACGGGCGTAAAATGACTCCGTTATATCTGTAGCGATCGTCGGAGATGAGCGAAGGAAGAAAACTGCGAGGAAATCAACCAGTGATGTAGACAGCCGTCTTAAAATTTGTGGTTAATCTTGCCTCGCACGCTCACAAAAGAGAACAAACTCACTTTTTAAAGGACAGCTCTTTTATATAGGGTTATTCAGAACGTTGCGCACAAATTTAATGAGCTGAAAGAGGAGTCGAATAACATTTTAGAATAGGAACTTATAGTCTTGGAAGTAATCGTGAGCCAGTGAAAGGTTTGGAATGTCAGCAACAAGCACAATCAACGAATACGCGCCGTATGTTCCGCAAATATAATGTACTCTTTCTGTGGACGTCATTCGAGCCTCGTGTACGTGACTTAGTTCCACAAGGAGAAACACTTCTAACCAGGATACTTCCTGCGTCTGAGGTGGTTCGTGCGATGCCTTGTGTGCTTGGCAGAGGGCGCCAGAATTGTATATAAAGGTGTTATACCTATACTGAATGTTCTCGTCGCCCTTGTATCGTTACTAATTTAAAGCGCGTAGGCACTGATTGTCCTTGTTGTTCCTGACGTTCCAAAGCTATCATCGGATCAAGTTTACTTCGAAGACTTCAAATTACCATTGCAGAGTTGTGGTGTTTCGACTCCTCTGTCAGTTCCTTCCATTTGTGCGCAGACTTTTAAATCATGCTGTATATACGTAACAACGAATAGTGCACAAGACACGTAAAGGCCACGGTGTCCTAGGAGCTGTATGTATTCATTCCGAGACGATTGGAAGCTGTTTTGAATGTCGACGGTTTTCCTTCATCGTATCAGGCATGGTAATGTGTTGTGTTGGTATTGCCATATTTTTGTCATCCCCCTGTTTGTAGATGTAGATATACACTACTGCCCATTGAAATCGCTACACCACGAAGATCACATGCTACAGACGCGAAATTAAACCGACAGGAAGAAGATGATGCAAATGATTAGCTTTTCAGAGCATTCACACAAGGTTGGCGCCGGTGGCGACACCTACAACATGCTGACATGAGGAAAGTTTCCAAACGATTTCTCATACACAAACAGCAGTAGATCGGCGTTGCCTGGTGAAACGTTTTTGTGATGCCTCGTGTAAGGATGAGAAATGCGTACCATCACGTTTTCGGCTTTGATAAAGGTCGGATTGTAGCCTGTCGCGATTGCGGTTTATCCTATCGCTACTTTCCTGCTCGCGTTGGTCGAGATCCAATGACTGTTAGCAGAATATGGAAGTGGTGGGTTTAGGAGGGTAATATGGAACGCCGTGCTGGATCCCAACGGCCTCGCATCACTAGCAGTCGAGATGACAGGCATCTTATCCGCATGGCTGTAACGGATCGTGCAGCCACGTCTCGATCCCTGAGTCAACAGATGGGGACGTTTGCAAGACAACAACCATCTGCACGAACAGTTCGACGACGTTTGCAGCAGCATGGACTATCACCTCGGAGACCATGGCTGCGGTTACCCTTGACGCTGCATCACAGGCAGGAGCGCCTGCGATGGTGTACTCAACGACGAACCTGGGTGCACGAATGGCAAAACTTCATTTTTTCGTTTGAATCCAGGTTCTGTTTACAGCATCATGATGGTCGCATCCGTGTTTGGCGACATCGCGGTGAATGCATATTGGCAGCGTGTATTCGTCATGTCCGCATCTCGTGGTCGTGCGGTAGCGTTCTCGCTTCCCACGCCCGGGTTCCCGGGTTCGATTCCCGGCGGGGTCAGGGATTTTCTCTGCCTCGTGATGGCTGGGTGTTGTGTGCTGTCCTTAGGTTAGTTAGGTTTAAGTAGTTCTAAGTTCTAGGGGACTTATGACCACAGCAGTTGAGTCCCATAGTGCTCAGAGCCATTTTTTTTTTTTTTTTTTCGTCATCGCCATATTGGCGTATCACCCGGCGTGATTGTAGGGGGTGCCATTGGGTACACGTCTCGGTCACCTCTTGTTCGCATTGACGGCACTTTGAACTGTGGACGTTACATTTCAGATGTGTTACGACCCGTGGCTCTACCCTTCATTCGATCCCTGCGAAACCCTACATTTCACTGGGATAATGCACGACCGCACGTTGCAGGTCCTGTACGGGCTTTTCTGGATACAGAAAATGTTCGACTGCTGCCCTGGCCAGCAAATTCTCCAGATTTCTTACCAATTGAAAACGTCTGGTCAATGGTGGCCGAGCAACTGGCTCGTCACAATACTCCAATCACTACTCTTGATGAACTGTGGTATCGTGATGAAGCTGCATGGGCAGCTGTACCTGTACACGCCATCCAAGCTCTGTTTGACTCAATGCCCAGGAGTATCAAGGCCGTTATTACGGCCAGAGGTGGTTGTTCTGGGTACTGATTTCTCAGGATCTATGCACCCAAATTGCGTGACAATGTAATGAGATGTCCGTTCTAGTATAATATATTTGTCCAATGAATACCCGTTTATCATCTGCAATTCTTCTTGGTGTAGCAATTTTAATGGCCAGTAGTGTAGATTAATGACCACGATTGTATTTGTGGCTACCAGACACGGTGGCATGTCATCTATGGATATTGTTTCAGTATAATGATATAGAACGGTACTATCTGACGACCGGGCCCAACTATGCAGTAAGCGCGTCGTGATGCTGGTCGGCATGTGGAACGGCCCCAGGCGATGCTGGGTGAGGTGGCAGGGTGCCAGCTACACCGTTAGCTTTGGTTTGATGTCTGCCGACGCCCGGTCGGTCCAGTCTTTTCGCCGCAGGGAGTACTTACACCGTTCATCGTCCTAAACTCTGGAAACAGGCCAGTCTACAAGATCTGGTTCTTAAGTTCACGTTACTAAACCATCCCTCACATTTTCAACAGCAGTCGGCCATATTCTGTCTGTCTGTCTGTAACCGTAGCAATTAATACTTGCGTAGCAGAGTTCGAGCGTTATGTGTATGCTTATCCCTGACTCCAGCGCCCATTCCTGTTCGTAAAATTCGACTCCGTCACCTGAGCCGCGTGCGACCTCGTGCTACTATAGTCTACATCTACGTATACATCTGCATGATTACTTTGCAATTCACAATTAAGTGCCTGGCAGAGCGTTCATCATACCACCTTTAACCTACTTCTCTATCGTTCCATTCTCGAACAACGCGCAGGAAAGACGAACATTTAAATCTTTCAGTGGGAGCTCTGATTTCTCTTACTTTATTATGATCATCATTCCTCTCTATGTAAGTGGACGCCAACAAAATATTTTAGCACTCTGAGGAGAAAATTGGTGATTGAAGTTTCATGGGAAGGTCTGCCCATCAAAAAGAGCCTATGTTTTAATGATGGCCACCCCAATTCGTCTATCATGTCCGTGGCACTCTTTTTCAGTATCATCCGTCACCACTATCTGATGCGGATCCCACACCGCTTGGCAATACACCAGAAAATGGCAGACAAACATAAACAGTCTCTTTAGTAAAACAATTTTCTGAGTGTTCTGCCAATAAAGTCTCCTTAGTTTCAGTTCTCTAAGTATTTAGTTAGTTTACCAAAAAAAAGGCTTTGAGAACTATGGGACTTCACATCTGAGGTCATCAGTCCCCTAGAACTTAGAACGACTTAAACCTAACCTTAGGACATCACACACATCCATGCCCGAGGCAGGATTCGAACCTGCGACCGTAGCAGTCACGTGGTTCCAGACTGAAGCGCTTAGAACCGCTCGGCCACTCCGGCCGGCGTTAGTTTACAGCCTTTAGATTTGTGTGATTTAGTGTGTAATGAAATTTCGCGGATTTCCTTTACTGTCCAAGTTAATAACTTTGCACTTTTCATGATTTAGCGTCATTACTACTTTTTGCACCATACATATGTCTAGCGTAAATCATTTTACAATTCGTTTTGATCATCTGATGATATTACATCATCAACTGCAGACAGTCTAAGAGCACTGCTCAAATTGTCTCCTAAATCGTTTATGTAGATCAGGAACAAGAGAGGGCCTTTCTTGGGGAACGCCAGATTTTACTTCTGCTCAACTTGATGACTGTCCGTTAATTATTATGAACTGTGACCTACCTGACAGGAAAGCACAAACACAGACACACAACTGAGGCGACACTCTGTAGGCACACAGTTTAATTAGATGTCGCCTGTGAGAAACGGTAATAAAAGCGTTCTGGAAATCTAAAAATATGGACTTAGTTTGACGTCCCATGTCGATAGCACTCATTACTTCGCGAGAATAAAACGCTAGTTGTGTTTCATAAGAACAGTATTTTCTGAATCCGTGTTGTCTATTTGTCAATAAATTGTTTACTTCGAGATGAATTATAATGTTCGCGCACAGTATGTATTACAAAATCCTACTTCGAATCGACGTTAGTGATATGGGTCTGTAATTCAGCGGAACACTCCTATTTCCTTTCTTAGATATTGGTGTGACTTGTGCAACGTTCCAGTCTTTCTACGAACGAGCGGTTGTATATGACTGCTAAGTATGGGGCTATTGTGTCAGCATACTCTGAAAGCAACGTGACTGGTATACAATCTGGACCGGAAGCCTTGTCTTTAAGTGTTTTAAGCTGCTTCGGTACACCAAGGATGTCTACGTCTAAGTTAGTCATGTTGGCAGCTGTTCTTGATTCGAATCTTGGAATATTTAGTTCGTCTTCCTTTGTGAAGGAATTTCGGAAAACCGTCTTTTGTAACTCAGCTTTAGTGGCACTGTCATCAATAGCATCAGCATTGTTATCGCGCAGTGAGGGTATTGATTGCGTCCTTCCTCTGGTGCACTTTATATACGACCAGAATCTCTTTGGGTTTTCTGCCAGATTTCGAGATAGAGTTCTTTTTGTGGAAGCTATTGAAAGCGTCTCGCATTGAAGTTGGCGCTAAATTTCGAGCTTCTGTAAAAATTCTCCAGTCTTGGAGATTTTACGTTCTTTTAAATTTGGAGTGCTTTTTTCGTTGCTTCTGCTATAGGATTCTGACCAGTCTTGTGTACCATGGAGGGCTCAGTGCGATCTCGTATTAATGTACTTGGTGAGTAAATCCAACTAAATACCTAGGAATTACAATTACGAGCAACTTAAATTGGAAGGAACACACAGAAAATGTGGGGAAGGCTATCCAAAGACTACGTTTTATTGGCAGGACACTTAGAAAATGTAACAGATCTACTAAGGAGACTGCCTACACTACGCTTGTCCGTCCTCTTTTCTAATACTGCTTCACAGTGTAGGATCCTTACCAGATAGTACTGACGGAGTACATCGAAAAAGTTCAAAGAAGGGCAACACGTTTTGTATTATCGCTAAATATGGGAAAGAGTGTAACTGAAATGATACAGGATTTGGGCTGGACATCATTAAAAGAAAGGCGTTTTTCGTTGCGACGGAATCTCCACACGAAATTCAAATCAGCAGCTTTCTCCTCCGAATGTGAAAATACTTTTTTTGACACCGATGTACATCGGGAGAAACGATCACCACGATAAAATAAGGGAAATCGGAGCCCGCATGGAAAGATATAGGTGTTCGTTCTTTCCGCGCGCTGTACGAGACTGGAATAATAGAGAATTGTCCATTTTTTTCTCCTAGGAAGGTGTCAAGCGAATTTTTATCTGCTTTTTTAAACAGATGTTTTTTTTCGTTTATATTGTGTTGGTTCGGATGTTACGGCATTCAGTCTAGCTTCAACAACCTTGTGATCACTAATCTCTGTATCTGTAATGATGCTCCTTATTTGGTCAGGAGGTTAAGTAGTACACTTCGGGTGGGCTCCTGAACTAGTCGTTCAAAACAATTTTGTGATAAGGTATTAAGTACGATTTCGGACGACGTTTTATGTCTGTCAGCGACTTTAAACATGTATTTTCCTCAACATGTCAAGGGTAGATTGAATTCACCACCACCTATAATTGTATGTGCGGGGTACCTATTTGAAATGACCGCAAGTATTCTTTGAACTGTTCAGAAACTGTTTTATTATTAATTTGTTCCTCTACCCATACTAATTCACATGTACTATCTAATTCAATTTCGCTACTAGTTTAACTACTACTGACAGCAGTAAACACTCCACCACAGTTTTGCAATCTGATGTCGATTGCCTATAATGCTGTCCCCATTATTCGCTTCCATGTAATGCCGTGTCTCAGAGGTAAAGTTCAATAACTTCTTCAGTTATGAGCGAATATTTGGTACAGAATCTTCCATTTGTTGAAGATTTTTGTTCACTTATGCAACATTGTTATCCCGATACCTACTTTGTTTCCATCATCTAGAACTTTTTTAAAAAATCTTTTCGGAGCTGTTGCAATAGCAACGAAACTGTTCACCATATAATTGTAACAAATCAATCATGAATTTAGGAAGATTTGCTACAATGCTCATGTTTCTACAGCAGGTACTCCACAGGTTAATTCTTACAACAAGTAAAAACAGCACTCAACTGCAATTAATATTGCTATATGTTAAGAACAATTAGCGACGTTACCGTCTTCGAACCTGCAGGTTCATCCTCAAAAGGCTGTTCACATTTAAGATTAGTTATTGCTTATGCTCTACATGTGATGTTCGCTGAATTTAGATGTGGCGGAATTTCCTGGGAGTTTTTGTGCACCACAGCCAGAAATGATTTAAGAAAATGATTACTTTATTGTAATTGGATCTATCAGTGGATTAAAACAACGTAAACTGCTCCCTAAGATACGAACTGATTTAATTTTGTGTTACTTACATCGAAAATTCTGCTTCTTTTTTTTATTGCACCGTTGTGTGCTTCCGAAGACGTGCGTTTTTCGGCGCATGACAGGAAAGGTTCAGCATTTTCCCGAATTACACACACGCACGCACACCCACACCCACACACACACACACACACACAGACACACACACACAAACACAATCAATCACACATACAAGGCTGCCGTACAGCCAAAACCGTAAGAGAAACATACGTACAGTGGGGAGATAAACCGACATTTCCAGTAAACTACGTCCAGGTTTAACGTAAGTGAACTCTATGAACTCTGTTGTTTGCAGATGAAAGTAAATATAGTGTATGAGGCACTGAAGGCTCGATTGTTGTGTCACTTAAATAAATAACAGAGGGAGGCGGAGATTATATTTGCGATGGAACCAGTAGGGTAGATCTACAACTCTTGAGCAATCATAACATTTAGGATTTAGTTATAATGAACAAGACAGTAACAAACAGTTACATTATTTTGCGAAGTAGGTTATTAAAAAGTCGACAAGCCATGAAATTTCAGGTTTTTTTTATTTTTTCACGTATTTTTCTCACATTCGGGTTTTCATACTTCCAAAATTACTAAAATGCGTACGGGTTCCTCTTAGGCTGGTGGTGCATTGAGATAAAATTCTTTATGCTACATTATGATGGCTCAATTTCGACCATATGTTCATTTGGAAATATGCCTAAAATGTGCCGAACAGTGATTTTAGTCTAGACTGTTCTGTAGTTTTTAGGCGTTCTTGAAAATCACCAAGTGGTCGAATTTGGCCCACAATGGTAAAGAAGTATTTTATCTGAAGCAACAGACCGCCTATGCGGCAGTTATGCTGTCAGAAAAGGAGTGTTGGGAGCAGATGCGGAAATCCCGCATTCCGAGGTCCTAGGGAGGTGCCTTCCTCCGTCCTGTTATGAAGTGTCGGATGTGCATCTGTGTCGTGTGGATGGCAGATGGGTGTTTGTACAGAATAGTGTTGCGTTGTTTTAAGGGAAGGTAAAGGGTGAAACTGTGTGCCATCTCGCAGTCAGTTCCTTTCGGAAGCTGCTCTACTTCTCCCTCTCTTAATGCCTGCACGGCAAGGACGGGCTAAACTCTAACCTTTTTCTTCATTGCCGTCACCCGCGGGATGACACATTTCTGCCCCACCTGCTCGTCGCTGCGTAAGACAGGGCGTTACGGCGCAGCTGACGTCATGGCGTGCCAGTGTCTTATATACCTGTGTGACGTCAGCCCGTTTGTTTTGGACTCCGGCGCGTCGCTCGGGGACTCTGAGGCCGCAATCTTAGCATCTAGCGACAGATGCCTACCGATCCTCCTGGGCGCACAACACTGACGTAAAATATGTTGTTTATGCTGCCGCTCTGCGAACGTCGAGGAGTACGGAAGCTGTGCTCTGGGCGTTCACTGGGTGTTGGATTGCTACTTGTGTTAACGTGCCTCTGCAATGCCCGTGCGACGTGGTCATCGTCGCCGATGGCGGCGTAGTGTTCCTGTGTACAGGTCATTGAAGGCAATAGACATTGACATTGCTGGCCAATTCAATAATCAGCAGCTTATTGGTGGTCCAAATGTTTTTCGTGGACTAAGATTGCAGTTCAGGTGTGATGTTTCTGCTGTGTTTGGAGGCAGTACATGGCTGACCTTGGCTGTTGTTTGGGGCAATCATTGTGATTATGGTGGCCTTGAAGCTTTCTCTGATGCAAACATCTTGGCTTGAAAGACATGAAGTATAGCTGAGAGTACAGGCCTACTGGCTAAAGTTCCCTATGGTACATTGAAAGAAGAAGCTGAACGCAGACGAGTATCTGTTTATATCGGCCAAAGTAGGGAACAACAATTGTAAAATAAAGATTACTGGTGACTTTATGTTATATTATAGACAATAAAAATTCCTTATCTCCTTTCCTTACCTCCCAAGAGATTTTTTTTAACAAAAAAATTGATTCACTTACATTCGCTTTGGCGCATGGTTACGCGCTAGGCACAGTGTGACCTTGAGCGGGACAGCTGCTCAGCTGTCGCGCCGAGCTCGCATTGTTACTGATACAGCTCTCCACGTTAGTATAAACTGTCGAAATCACAGCTGTACATTACATGCAAAATCCCATCGTGAAAGATATTTTGGTTTTAACGGATTCTAGTAGCTTGCACCAAGAGATGCAGACCCCAGTCCTCAGGAAAAACAATCCAAGGGAAACGAAAATTTCCGTTAATTTTTGCGTACCGAGAAAAACGCTGTCATTAGATATAGGTAATCAAGTAGTCACAGCTGTACTTCCAGCTGTACATTACATGCAAAATCCCATCGTGAAAAATGTTTTGATTTTAACGGATTCTAGTAGCTTGCACCAAGAGATGCAGACCCCAAAATGGCTCTGAGCACTATGGGACTTAACATCTATGGTCATCAGTCCCCTAGAACTTAGAACTACTTAAACCTAACTAACCGAAGGACGTCACACAACACCCAGTCATCACGAGGCAGAGAAAATCCCTGACCCCGCCGGGAATCGAACCCGGGAACCCGGGCGCGGGAAGCTGCGGACTGCAGACCCCAGTCCTCAGGAAAAACAATCCAAGGAAAACGAAAATCTCCGTTAATTTATGCGTATAGAGAAAAACGCTGTCATTAAATATAAGTAATCAAGTAGTCGATGACTTAGCGAAGGCCGCCACACAATACGACACATTTAAAAATATCAAACGACAGCCACCAGACGTGAAGCATATTACACCAGAGCAAGATGCCAGTGGGAAGACGAATATTAGGTACCGCAACACAGCAAAAAGACAAATTATGGATAAATACCGCTGACTATTCCGTCGCAGCCCTGGTTCCACACAGTTAAGGCATAAAATAATTCCATAATCCTCATGCAATTTAATTATGGATCATTCCCCAGCCATCTTCGCCGTATTCACGTATGAATTACCCAAACTGTGAATGTGATGGAATAACTGTAGGAATGATACAACAGTTAATCAGATATAATCTAATATTAACCGATATACATTAATTCTGTTTCATCAAAACAGAATATTAATTTTAAAATTTATTACGAAATTTTCGAATACACGTAACCTTACATCATAAAATCCTTGAAATGACTGCATACCCCACAAGTCAAAACGCAAAAGAAGCGAGAGAGAGACAGGGAAGCTCTTCATCTAAGCGAAACTACATCCACTCGCCTCTGCTTAGTGTAATGAAACTTTGTTTTCCGTCGCCTATTTTAAACTCCGTAGTTCTCTCAGTTACCAAAGTAACTATTCCTGATGCCTCAGGATGTGTCCTACCACTTCATTCCTTCTTTTAGTCCCCGGCTTGTTCAGTACCTCTTCTTTGGCTATCTGAGCTGCACATCTGATCAGCAGCATCTTCTGTGACTCAACATCTCCAAAACTTCCATTATTCTCTCATCTGCCCAAGTTTCACTTGCATGCAACGCAACAATCCGGACAAATTCTTTGGAGAATGACTTGCTATCGCTTAAATTTATTTTGCTTGTAATGATCTTGCGCCCCTTTTTCAGAAAAGTTCTTCTTGCTGTTGTAAGTCTATATTTTATATCCGCTTTACTTCATACAGTCGTTAGTTATTTTGCTGCCCGCATGGAAAACCTTGTCTATTAATTTCAACTTCTCTTTTTTTAATCTCATTACCTCGGCACCAAGTGATCTAATTCGACGGCATTTTATTCTTCTTCCTTTATTTTATCAGATATTAATAGAATAACTACTTTTGAAGATATTATCTATTTCGTTCAGTTGACTTTCCAAGTTGTCTGCCATCTCTGACAGAACTACAGTGGTATCGGCAAGTTGTTGTTTCATCTACTTGAACTTGAATTGTCCTTCTAAGCGTCTGCTTGGTTTCTTTCACAGCGTACTCAATGTACAGGTTGAATAACATGGGGAATGGGCTACAACCCGTGAAATTTTCCTTTCGTCCGTGCCTCGTGGCTTCCATGCCTTGGCGAAATTACACTCATGGAATCCACGTGCTCTTGTCGATGGGCAGCGCGAGAGACAAATTACGCGACATACTGCTCAGCGGATTTGACACTGGAATCGGTTATTGGCGACATCGGATTAACTGCCAGTACTGCATACGCAGGTAAAATCCGTTTGAAAAAGAGTCGCCAGTCAGTTTGACCCACGATACGGTGTTAACTCCAAAGTCAATGTGATGCTCTGTAGCACTGTAAGCACTTTCAGGATTCTGATATCCGACTACAGGAATGGATTATGTACACCGAAAACAGTTCCTTCCACGCTCCTAACTAACCATTAAATGCCCTCGTGAATGATCAAACTTGTTTGTCAAATTACTCTTACGTAGCGACGGATTTTTTTAAACTGGACCAGGTGACCGCAATAGCGAACCGAGCTAGCACATTCATGTCCTTCAGCATTGGAATCTTGTTCCGTGCAAATTGTAGATACTCTCTCGCTTTCTGTATTTTATACATAGTACCTTTGGAATTTCAAAGAGCGTATTCCAGTTAACATTGTCAAAAGTTTTCTGTTAATTTACAAATACGATTAACGTAAATTTGCCTTCCTTGAGTCTCCCTTTCTACGATAGCGGTAGTATTGGAATTCCGTAGCACGTTCCTGTATTTCTACGGAAACCAAAGCGCATACCAGTATTACCTTAAGAAATAAAGCAACCAGCCTCTTCTTATTTAACAAAGAAATTCGACAAACAGCTATGCAAATAGAGACGTTATTTTATTTTGTTTTCGCTACCAGTTTCGGCAATTCAGTATGCCATCCTCAGGCTCCATATGCGCCTCTAAAATATTCTCGATATTGCCATAATGGAGTCATCTGTTTCTGGATGTCGTGATTTTGTACCTTAAGTGCTTCCTTCGAAGACTTTACTGCATAATTCACGACATCCAGAAACAGTTGGCCCCAGTCTGCAAACAATGACAATTTTTTAGAGGTGCATGTGATGTCTGAAGATGGCATACTGAATTTCCGAAACTGATAGCGAAAATAAAATAAAATAACTTCTCAATTTGCACGGCAGCTTCGCGAATTTCTTTGTTAAATACTTGTCCACCCGCTGTCCCACGTCCACAATGGATCAACAGAGCCCTTTCTTATGTATTTTCATTTATACCAGTACGTGTTTCGGGCTTCTACTATCTTCAATTGGCGTAATACATATTTAGAACTTCAATTACTACATCGTTAAAAACATCAACTGCAATTTGGACGCTACAGCTCCGCTGTGCAACATAATTTCGTTAACTACGAATTGTTTATCTACAATATTTTATTCGTTTGATGCACTTACCTTCTGTTCTGCTTGTTGTTCATCCAACTTTCCTCATTTGCAAACATGGCACAAAAACTGTTGCTTTCTATGTTGTACGAAAACAACGCCGTATCCGCCATGTTGTTGACTGACTTATTAGTGTACGTAGGAAGATTATGTCTGTCGTCACATTTTGCTTACAGGTTCTGAAAGTGCGGCTGAAGTCAGTTGGATGTACTTATTAAATATTAATGACTAAATTGAAATTATTTAGCTTGAATTCATTAAGTACTATGCTGATTATTTACTAAGTGCAGTAGTAACTGATTAACTGAACTATATTGAATATTACAAAAATAATACAGTACCGGTAAATATTGTATAAAATAATTAATATTTTATATTTTACCCACAGTTAATAAAATTGAAGTACTGAAGTGACATTTACAATGAATAAAGTTAGAACAACTGATTCAAATGATGCGGAGATACTATAAACATTGGACGGGCTCACACACGATAGAACAATAGGGATGTGTGGTATTTTATTTATTATTAATAGTATTACTTTTTGAGTGAGTGTACTTGGTGTTTGGTTGTATAAGTAAGCTACGGAAGTGTCTTAGAAACATTTTGTTGAGTAACTCTGTTCAGTCATTTAGACTGTTAATAATTTTTTCATAATGTGGGGCCACAGTCATAATATATTTCTTTAAAGTCAGTACCACCATTAGACTGTTTTTTATTTCCAGTGTTACCTTTACACGATCATGATTTCGGCTTCAAAGTGCCATTATCAAGTGTTTTAATGTTATGCAGTGCCTAAGATGGCATACTGTCGTATTTAAAATACACTATTAGACAGCAGTAGGCTTTTACCAGAAATATTGACCCTTAGACAATGTGAACACGAATTCTTTAGAGACGAATGGAAAATCTGGTAGAGGCCGACCTCGGGGAAGATCAATTTGGAAATGTTGAACACGTGAGGCAATACTGACCCTACGACCTATCTTAGAAAATAGATTAAGGAAAGGCAAACCTACATTTCTAGCATTTGTAGACTTAGAGAATTGACAATGTTGACTGGAATACTCTGTTTCAAATTCTGAAAGTGGCAGGGGTAAAATACAGGGAGCGAAAGGCTATTTACAATTTGTACAGAAACCAGATGGCAGTTATAAGAGTCGAGGGACATGAAAGGGAAGCAGTGGTTGGGAAGGGAGTGAGACAGGGTTGTAGCCTCTCCCCGATGTTGTTCAATCTGTATATTGAGCAAGCAGTAAAGGAAACAAAAGAAAAATTCGGAGTAGGTATTAAAATCCATGGAGAAGAAATTAAAACTTTAAGGTTCGCCGATGACATTGTAATTCTGTCAGAGACGGCAAGGGACCTGGACGAGCAGCTGAACGGACAATGTCTTGAAAGGAGGATATAAGATGAACATCAACAAAAGCAAAACGAGGAATATGGAATGTAGACGAATTAAGTCGGGTGATGCTGAGGGAATTAGATTAGGAAATGAGACACTTAAAGTAGTAAAGGAGTTTTGCTATTTGGGGAGCAAAATAACTGATGATGGTCGAAGTAGAGAGAGGCTGGCAATGGCAAGAAAAGCGTTTCTGAAGAAGAGAAATCTGCTAACCTCGAGTATAGATTGAAGTGTCAGGAAGTCGTTTCTGAAAGTATTTATATGGAGTGTAGCCATGTATGGAAGTGAAACGTGGACGGTGAATAGTTTAGACAAAAAGAGAATAGAAGCTTTCGAAATGTGGTGCTACAGAAGAATGCTGAAAGTTAGATGGGTAGATCACATTACTAATGAGGAGGTATTGAATAGAATTGAGGAGAAGAGAAATATGTGGCACAACTTGACCAGAAGAAGGGATCGCTTTGTAGGACATATTCTAAGTCATCAAGGGATCACCAATTTAGTATTGGAGGCGGCGCGGAGGGTAAAAATCGTAGAGAGAGACCAAGAGATGAATACACTAAGCAGATTCAGAAGGATGTAGGTTGCAGTAGGTACTGGGAGATGAAGAAGCTTGCACAGGATAGAGGAGACTGAAGAGCACAACAGCAACAGACAATGTGTCTAATAGTGTATTTTAAAAACGACAGTATGCCATCTTAGGCACTGTATAACATTAAAACACTTGATAATGGCACTTTAAAGCCGAAATAATGATCGTGTAAATGTAGTAACACTGCAAATAAAAAACAGTAATGGTGGTACTGACTTTAAAGAAATTTAGACTGTTATCCGGGGGTGGACTTTCGTGAGAATAAATTTCAGTTTCATCGAGTAGGTTAAAGTAGTATAATCCACAGCCACGGATTTCCGTAACCACTGAAATGTAGAAATTAACGAAAGAACAAACTGAGTGATAGAAACAATTCCTTGGCCTATAGCGGACTGAAGTCGAAACAGTTTCATTTGAAGTGCTGACGCTTACTTAGTCAGCGAGCCAAGTGTTTCCCAAACACGCCACACTCGATGCTACTACTATTGTTGTTGAGGTCTTCAGTCCGAAGACTGGTTTGATGCAGCTCTCCATTCTACTCTATCCTGTGCAAGCTTCTTCATATCCCAGTACCTACTGGAACATACATCCTTCTGAATCTGTTTAGTGTATTCATGTCTCACTGTACGATTTTTACCCTCCACGCTGCCCTCCAACACTAAATTGGTGATCCCATGATCCCTCAGAATATGCCCTACCAACCGATCCCTTCTTCTAGTCAAGTTGTGCCACAAATTTCTCTTCTCCCCAATTCTCTTCAATACCTCCTCATTAGTTATGTGATCTACCCATCCAATCTTCAGCATTCTTCTGTAGCACCACATTTCGAAAGCTTCTATTCTCTTCTTGTCCAAACTATTTATCGTCCACGTTTCACTTCAATACATGCCTACACTCCATAGAAATACTTTCAGGAACGACTTCCTGACACTTACATCTATACTCGATGTTAACAAATTTCTCTTCTTCAGAAACGCTTTCCTTGCCACTGGCAGTCTACATTGTATATCCTCTCTACTTCGACCATCATCAGTTATTTTGCTCTCCAAATAGCAAAACTCATTTATTACTTTAAGCGTCTCATGTCCTAATCTAATTCCCTCAGCATCACATGATTTAATTCTACTACATTCCATTATCCTCGTTTTGGTTTTGTTGATGTTCATCTTATATCCTCCTTTCAAGACACTGTCCATTCCGTTCAACTGCTATTCCAGGTCCTTTGTTGCCTCTGAGAGAATTACAATGTCATCGGCGAACCTCAAGGTTTTTATTTCTTCCCCATGGATTTTAATTCCTTCTCCGAATTTTTCTTTTGTTTCCTATACTGCTTTGTCGATATACAGATTGAAAACATCGGGTATAGGCTACAACCCTGCCTCACTTCCTTCTCAAGCACTGCTTCCCTTTCATGCCCCTCGACTCCTACAACTGCCATCTGGTTTCTGTACAAATTGTAAATAGCCTTTCGCTCGCTGTATTTTACCCCTGCCACCTTCAGAATTTGAAACAGAGTATTCCAGTCTACATTGTCAAAAGCTTTCTCTACGTCAAATGCCAGAAAAGTAGTTTTGCCTTTCCTTAATCTATCTTCTAAGATAAGTCGTAGGGCCAGTATTGCCTTACGCGGTCCAACATTTCTACAGAATGCAAACTGATCTTCCACGAGGTCGACTTCTACCAGTTCTTCCATTCGTCTGTAAAGAATTGGTGTTAGTATTTTGCAGCCGTGGCTTATTAAACTGATAGTTCAGTAATTTTCACATCTGTCAACGCCTGCTTTCTTTGGGATTGGAATTATTATATTCTTCTTGAAGTCTGAGGGTATTTAGCTTGTCGTATACATCTTGCTCACCAGATGATAAAGTTTTGTCAGGGCTGGCTCTCCCAAGGCTATCAGTAGTATTCTGCCACTATTTGGTGCAAAAGTCTGTGGACTTGTGGAGTCGGCTGCACGTGCCGGATAGTGTGAAGCAGCTGACTAAGGCCAGAGCGCTGGTGTTACCGCGTCACTGATACGGCGCCCTGCCGCATCCCCTCCCCCGTGCGGTTTAGAAGCTGCTGTTCCTGCGCTGAGTTGAGGAGCTTCCCCCTGCCCCAGTATCCGGTGTCAGCTCGGGACGTGCCGCCACCGGCGTCTGGAAGCGGCCACTGTCGCTGGTTGCCCAACAGCCTCGCAAGACGAGCATATTCACAAACGGCATAGCCCACTTTCACCGTAGATTGCGTTTCCTTTTTTTTAATATTTACATTGTGACAACAGTAAATTAACTACCGACCTGCTTGTATGTTACAAGGAGATTCTCCTACAGGCTCTAAAATTTCGTTGGTGTTGTTTGCACTCGAGTCTAGGCTGCTAGATTTTGTGGATCACACTTTTGGAATTTCTGAGGTTATCGCAGACAAAATAAGCTTCGAACCAAAACTGCACTTAAAAGCGCACCCATGTTGCTTTGAAACGCTGTAAGTGGCGGAGAATTGGTAGCAGCGAGTTATGTGACCCACCGTCGCTGACTTGGGTCATCGCAGTTGAGTGACGTGTGTGTGCTGGCAGGTTTTATGCAATCAGTGCAGTACGATTTGTCGTCGTCGTGACATCACAGAACGGCTGAAAGTAGCTACCGTTTTCGGACGAGCTCGTTACCGTACAGAGGATGAAATTGCTCGATTTGTTGGTATATCAACGGGAACTGTTCAGTGTGTCTACAAGGAATGGTGTACCACTCACAGTTGAGTGATATGACGTTAGAACAGTGGTTGTAAAATGATCCTAAGCGACGGGGATCTAAGAGGAGTGCACCGCCTTGTCAGTAACTATCTGTTTCAAACCCGTCAGGAATTGCGGCTGTCAGTAAATGCAGGCCTATCTCAACCACGATGAATATATGCAGGCTGAAACGATGAATGAAAATTTGTACTATTTGAGCCGAGATTCGAACGTGGGTACCCTCCTCATTGGATAGATGCACTAGCCACTACGCTACCCTGGCACAACGGCTTTCCACAAATGCAACCGGGGTCGCTTCAGTCTGCAGTTACAGGATGTTCCATTGATAGTGACCGGGCCAAAAAAACTACTAAGAACGAAACTCGTCTAGCTTGAAGGGGGAAACCAGATGGCGCTATGCCTGGACCGCTACATGGCTCTGCCATAGGTCAAACACATGTCAACTGCCTTTTTTTGAAATAGGAACCCCCATTTTTATTACATATTCGTGTAGTTCGTAAAGAAATATGAACCTTTTAGTTGGACCACTTTTTCCGCTTTGTGATAGATGGCGCTGTAATAGTCACAAACGTATAAGTAGTCATCACGTAACATTCCGCCAGTGCGGACGGTATTTGCTTCGTGATACATTACCCGTGTTAAAATGGGCCTTTTACCAATTGCGGAAACGGTCGATATCGTGTTGATATACTGCTGTTGTGATCAAAATGCCCAACGGGCGTGTGCTATGTATGCTGCTCGGTATCCTGGACGACATCATCCAAGGGTCTGGACCGTTCGGGGGATAGTTACGTTATTTAAGGAAACAGGAAGTGTTCAGACACATGTGAAACGTCAGCCACGACCTGCAACAAATGCCCAAGTAGGTGTTTTAGATGCTGTCGCGGCTAATCCGCACATGTGTATCAGACAAATTGCGCGAGAATCGGGAATCTCAAAAACGTCGGTGTTGACAATGCTACATCAACATCGATTGCACCCGTACCATATTTCTATGCACCAGGAATTGCATGGCGACGACTTTGAACGTCGTGTACAGTTCTGCCACTGGGCACAAGACAAAGGACGGGACGATGACAGATTTTTTGCACGCCTTCTATTTAGCGATGAAGCGTCATTCACCAACAGCGGTAACGTAAACCGGCATAATATGCACTATTGGGCAACGGAAAATCCCCCATGGCTGCGACAAGTGGAACATCAGCGACCTTGGCGGGTTAATGTATGGTGCGGCATTATGCGAGGAAGGATGATTGTCCCCCATTTTATCGATGGCAATCTAAATGGTGCAATGTATGTTGATTTCCTACGTAATGTTCTACCGATGTTATTACAAGATGTTTCACTGCATGACAGAATGGCGATGTACTTCCAACATGATGGATGTACAGCACATAGCTCGCGTGCGGTTGAAGCGGTATTGAATAGCATATTTCATGACAGGTGGATTGGTCGTCGAAGCACCATACCATGGGTCGCACGTTTACCGCATCTGACTTACCCGGATTTCTTTCTGTGGGGAAAGCTGAAGGACATTTGCTATCGTGATCCACCGACAACGCCTGACAACATGAGTCAGCGCGTTATCAATGCATGTGCGAACATTACGGAAGGCGACCTACTCGCTGTTGAGAGGAATGTCGTTACACGTATTGCCAAATGCATTGACGTTGACGGACATCATTTTGAGCATATAAAACAGTAATGTGGTATTTACAGGTAATCACGCTGTAACAGCATGCGTTCTCAGAAGTGATAAGTTCACAAAGGTACATGTATCACATTGGCAGAACCGAAGTAAAATGTTCAAACGTACCTACGTTCTGTATTTTCATTATAAAACCTGCCTGTTACCAACTGTTCGTCTAAAATTGTGAGCCATATGTTTGTGACTATTACAGCGCCATCTATCACAAAGCGAAAAAAGTGGTCCAACTAAAACATTGATATTTCTTTACGTACAACACGAATATGTAACAAAAAATGGGAGTTCTTATTTTAAAAAACGCAGTTGATATCCGTTTGACCTATGGCAGCGCCAGCTTAGGTGGCCGAGCGGTTCTAGGCGCTACAGTCTGGAACCGCGCGACCGCTACGATCGCAGGTTCGAATCCTGCCTGGGGCATGGATGTGTGTGATCTCCTTAGGTTAGTTAGGTTTAAGTAGTTCTAAGTTCTAGGGGACTGATGACCTCAGATGTTAAGTCCCATAGTGGTCAGAGCCATTTGAACCATTTTTTTTTAACATTACGATGAATTAGTAAAGCTCTTCAGAAACAATCTTCAAAACACGGACACTATTCTGCGGTCATCCCAAATGAATGGCCGGTTATTGGATTTTTCTGCACAAAATCGAAATCCAAAATCTCCAAGTTTACAAGCACTAAAGAGTGGGCTTCAGTTAATTTGGAACACTGAACTGATAGGAAGCAGTCGTATACACGGAGGTCTAGTGCTGGTATTTCCTTCTGTCACTCTAATTTGTTACTTTTTTCAGGTGATACCCGTATCCCAGCTGCATGGCGAAAACTGTACGTATCAGCATTTCCATCAGCAGGGCGTGACACACACACCATCACCGGAAGAGTCCATCGTGTGTCATAACGAGTTTTTAGTCATCGCTCCGGAACGTCTCTGTGTATTAATGAGCCATTTCCGAACGGTGAAATTGCCCTAGAGTGCTTCAGATAACTACCTTTTAATTACTGCGCAGTCGTTTCCGTAATAACGACTTAGACCCTAACGACATTGTCGCTTAGTATAAAAGCGCTGATTTCTCGCTACATGTGTCACTGACCCAAAAAACAGTTTGTTCTTTATTTGGTCTTACCACATTTTTACTGGTTCTGAAAAAGAGCAGTTGATGACTTACATCATCCCGTTACTCTCATTCCTGTCGTTGTCGTCATCCTTGTTGTTGTAGGAATTGTTGTTGTTGCTGTTGTTCTTTTATTCCTTACATTTTATCGCATCCTCAGACTGTCAACGAATAAAAAGAATAAACAAAGAATCATTGTATAATCAATCAATTCTACCAATTAACTATCTACATAAGGACAAAAAAAGAAGAAAATCATGCTTAAAGGAACATACTGCAGGCGGTTTTCATTGCTTGGTCAACAACACTGAAGGCAATACTCTGTAGATGGGGAGATTTTGTAGGCGGAGTAAATTTGCTCTTTGTCTATTGATATGTGTCTTTAGTCACGAAAGGAGCAGATATTTTATTGCTACATTAATTATAGTAATGTGATACGCTTTTTGAAAAAGCTTTAATTTAAAAAATGTTTAAATTTCAGCATTTGTAACGAGGCTGGAGAGAGATGGTCGGGCGTGGAGAGTGGTTCATAGGCACATCATGAAGTGGATACATTAAACAAGAAAATTATTGGATAAGTGCTAAAGCATAAATACTCAAGTAACGCAGAAAAAGAAGAAAAATAATTATTTTTATTTTTTTAGTAAAAAACAGATTGAGTTGCACGCTGACGTCAAGGTGGATCATGTGACTGTGTCGTAAAAATATAAAAAATAAAAGAACATGTCAATCGCAAAATCTCAGTATACCATTTTTTCCTAGTTGCTGTTGAGGATTACGATGCATGATAGCGCTGTCATTAGCACTGAAGCATGATTATGTAAACTGAAGCAGACACAAAATAAACTGCACACTTGCTAGGTGGTAGCCTTTAAATCGGCCGCGGTCCGCTAGTATACGACGGACCCGCGTGTCGCCACTGTCAGTGATGGCAGACCGAGCGCCGCCACACGGCAGGTCTAGAGAGACTTTCTAGCACTCGCCCCAGTTGTACAGCCGACTTTGCTAGCGAAGCTACACTGACAAATACGCTCTCATTTGCCGAGACGATAGTTAGCATAGCCTTCAGCTACGTCAATTGCTACGACCTAGTAAGGCGCCATTACCAGTTATTATTGATATTGTGAATAATGTACAGTCAGAGCGACGTTCACCATTAATGGATTAAAGTTAAGTATTCCAAGAGCTTCGTACTTTATTTATTAGACTCAATTCCCATAACTGTTCCAGACCTCACGCCAGTCTGCGTGAGCTTATAGCGTGCATTTCGGCCTCCTCTAGTAACACGGTGTTGGCTCTTCTGCCAACACTACAAGCCATACGTAAGATGACAGTGAGTATTACTTGCAGAAACTTCACATTAATTTCGTCCTAAGATGTAACACAATTCGTACACTGCGATGACACCACAGAAACCTGTATTGTTCCAAAACGACCACTTTCAACAGTCTTTCGCTGCCATCATCTGATCTTATAGTGCCATGTTTAATCAGATAAAGTCAGAGCAAACAAGGCACTCCACACATATGCTTATTTTGATAAAAAACACGTACTTGATAAAATGCACACAGTTGATATCATCGTCGTATCATGCAATCACATTGACGTCCAAGACTACTCTCACAAATTCGCCGCAGTGCCCAATGCTACAGGCTTAACCAGTTCCACAAGATCAGATGATGGCAGCATAAGGCTGTTGAAACCGGACGTTTTGGAACAATAAAGGTTTCTATAGTGTGATCGCAGAGTACGCATTGTGTTCTTGATTTCCAAACTGAGCTAAAACCCCGCAACACTGAAGCGCTTGAAAGAACGGGAAAACACCGTGTGCGTCAATTAGCGAGCAGTTATGGCGCACTGTGGTGGTGTTGTTAATTACAACACGGCACGGAAGCAACATCTGGATGACTTACCCTGCTGAAGAATCATTGGAAAACTGGAAGAAATACGGAGTGTGACGAGGGAAACTCCGCATCTAAACACCCCCCCCCCCCTCTCTCTCTCTCACTCAGATTTAGTGGTAAGAGGGCCCCGTGGACAGCCTGTCGCAAACTGAACACAGATCAAGCATGAAAACTGGAAGAAGGCGTACTTAACTGTGAAAAGAAAGCAAAATAGAAGCAATGAGCGCTTCAAGGAGAAGGTCTGCAATATACAGCAGCGTGATCCAGCAACGGCGTCGTGGTTAAGGCCGGCACGGTAGCTCACAGTGTTCAGCCAGAGGGATGGCTGCTCTCTGTAATAAAAAAAAAAAACTGAGTGAAAGGATCAACGATGAACTTGCACGAGCGTTATGGGACATCCGCCCCGAGTAAATACAACAACCAATAACGAACAAAATCAAATTAAAAAAAAAGAAAAAAAGAAAAGAAAGTGGCCACGGTGTTGGAGTGTTAAGCTGGTGAGCCATGTTCAAAACCTCACTCAGGTAATTTTTTTTAATTTTTCGCTGATCCCTGTATTCAAATTTGTGTCTGTATCGTGGTGTAACGTCCGTTTGCAACAGCGAGGTGTAACGATGGGACCTATAATGACAGTTGATTCTGCACACTACTCTATTAGCAGCCGAAAGGAAGTGCTTTCGAATGGGAACAGCAAAAGTTTGATGACAAAGCGACAAGCCAACCGAATTCTCCACCGGAAAACACGTCTGGTGTGTCATACACGGCATTACTGATAGTTCAAATGGCTCTGAGCACTATGGGACTTAACTTCTATGGTCATCAGTCCCCTACAACTTAGAACTACTTAAACCTAACTAACCTAAGGACATGACACACATCCATGCCCGAGGCATTACTGATAGTACGTGAGTCATAGGACAGGAATCTCTTGTCGACGCATCTGATTCGTACGCCTGGTAAGTGAGTGAGATATGCCTCTTTTACCGATTTAGGTGTTCGTATAAATGTGAATGTGATCACTCCCAAGGCAATGAATAAAACATAGTAGTTTGTCACATAAGCTGCAACAAATGAAGACAACAGTTTCACAATCACGCACTTTCTCTGTGCCCTAACGTCTGTGTGGTATCTCGCCTGGTCTGACTATTCACCACATGTACTTGCGACGGTAATGTTTTCTTACCAAACGACAAATATTCTGCAACCACTGAATTGAATGGCAACTGCTAAGACCAAAGGAAAGGAACAGACATTTCAATCACCGGACGAACAGTTCGTAATGTTGTGAAAAAATAATAAAAATAAATTGGACGCGTTAAGTTTCGAACACGGTTCATCCAATGTACATTCCATAATCGTAACCACCTTTTCTTCTTTTTTATTTTCGTTGATATTATTTTTTTCTATATTGTTCGTTGAATTTGTTCGTGACGGACGTCCGATGACACTCGATCAGATGGTTCGTTGATCCATTCACTCAGTTTTTTTGTTACAGATGGTAGCTAAACCCTCTGACCGAACACGCTGAGCTACCGTGCGTACAAACAGTGTCAGAATATGCAGCCCTATTTGGCTCTATAGTCACGCTGACCTCTCACCACGTAAAGCGCGACTGTCTCTGCACGACTAACAGACCTCTGACAACACTCCTATCAATGTCCATGGAGTACTTAATACATTATGTTAATTTATCTATCTCGTTCTTACGTTTTTCAGAGCAGTGTATGTAGCAGTGGGATAGGATGCATAAATTTATTGCTTTTACAGTGGAATTTCTATGTACTGTGTACCAATTAGGTTCCTTTCGGAGTATGCTTATGCATTAGCAACAACCGTTAGCTCGACGAAAGATCCGTACCCAAAGACAGAAAAGTTGCACAGGTAACACCAATATTCAAGAAACGTAGTAGGAGTAATCCACTAAATTACAGGCCCATATCGTTAACGTCGATATGCAGCAGGATTTTAGAATATGTATTGTGTTCGAACATTATGAATTACCTCGAACAAAACGGTCTATTGACACACAGTCAACATAGGTTTAGAAAACATCGTTCCTGTGAAACAGAACTAGCTCTTTATTCACATGAAGTGTTGAGTGCTATTGACTAGGGATTTCAGATCGATTCCGTATTTCTGGATTTCCTGAAGGCTTTTGACACTGTACCACACAAGCAGCTCGTAGTGAAATTGCGTGCTTATGGAATATCGTCTCAGTCATGTAATTGCATTTGTGATTTCCTGTCAGAGAGGTAATTGACGGAAAGTCATCGTGTGAAACGGAAGTGATTTCTGGCGTTTCCCAAAGTAGTGTTATAGGCCCTTTGCTGTTCCTTATCTATATAAACGATTTTGGAGACAATCCGAGCAGCCGTTCAAATGGTTCAAATGGCTCTGAGCACTATGGGACTTAACATCTCAGGTCATCAGTCCCCTAGAACTTAGAATTACTTAAACCTAACTAACCTAAGGACATCACACATCCATGCCCGAGGCAGGATTCGTACCTGCGACCGTAGCGGTCGCGCGGTTCCAGACTGAAGCGCCTAGAACCGCTCAGCCACCAGTGGCCGGCTGAGCAGCCGTTTTCGGCTGTTCGCAGATGACGCTGTCGTTTATCGACTAATAAAGTCATCAGAAGATCAAACCAAACTGCAAAACGATTTAGAAAAGATATCTGAATGGTGCGAAAAGTGGCAGTTGGTCCTAAATAACGAAAAGTGTGAGGTCATCCACATGAGTGTTAAAAGAAACTCGTTAAACTTCGGTTACACGATAAATCAGTCTTATCTAAAAGCCGTAAATTCAACTAAATACCTAGGTATTACAATTGCGAACAACTTAAATTGGAAGGAACACATTGAAAATGTTGTGGGGAAGGCTAACCACAGACTGCGTTTTATTGGCAGGACACTTAGAAAATGTAACAGACCTACTAAGGAGACTGCCTACACTACGCTTGTCCGCCCTCTTTTAGAATACTGCTGCGCGGTGTGGGATCCTTACCAGATAGGACTGACGGAGTACATCGAGAAAGTTCAAAGAAAGGCAGCACGTTTCGTATTATCGCGAAATATGGGAGAGAGTGTCACAGAAATGATACTGGATTTGGGCTGAAAATCATTAAAAGAAAGGCGTTTTTCGTTGCGATGGAATCTTCTCACGAAATTCCAGTCATCAACTTTCTCGCCGGCCGGGGTGGCCGAGCGATTCTAGGCTCTACAGTCTGGAACCGCGCAACCGCTACGGTCGCAGGTTCGAATCTTGCCTCGGGCATGGGTGTGTGTGATGTCCTTAGGTTAGTTAGGTTTAAGTACTTCTAAGTTCTAGGGGACTGATGACCTCAGAAGTTAAGTCCCATAGTGCTCAAAGCCATTTGAATCATTTTGAACCAACTTTCTCCTCCGAATGCGAAAATATTTCGTTGACATCGACCTACATAGGGAGGAACGATCACCACGATAAAATAAGGGAAATCAGAGCTCGTACGGAAAGATATAGGTGTTCATTCTTTCCGCGCGCTATACGAGACTGGAATAATAGAGAATTGTGAAGGTGGTTCGATGAACCTTCTGCCAGGCACTTAAATGTGATTTGCAGAGTATCCATGCAGATGTAGATGCAGAGTAGTCATCTTCTAGACATCATTCGCATCTCAGTCTCTACAACCAACCTATCCTCTGCCAAACGTTTATTGAAGACATTATCTTCAGAACTGTCATAAAGGTAGAAATGCATTACGTCGACTGGTAAACGTGCGACAGTCTGACGAATTCGATTCAGGTTGTGCGGCGTCTTGCGATAGTTTTGGCCCTTCGCTTCCAAGGTGCGGATATCCTGAGATTTAATCCTTTAAGTTCACAAATTCCCTCAGACTTCAAGAAGAATATAATAATTCCAATCCCAAAGAAAGCAGTCGTTGACAGATTTGAAAATTACCGAACTATCAGTTTAATAAGTCACAGCTGCAAAATACTAACGAGAATTTTAACAGGCGAATGGAAAAACTGGTAGAAGCCGACATTGGGGAAGATCAGTTTGGATTCCGTAGAAATGTTGGAACACGTGAGGCAATACTGACCTTTGGACTTATCTTAGAAGAAAGATTAAGGAAAGGCAAACCTACGTTTCTAGCATTTGTAGACTTAGAGAAAGCTTTTGACAATGTTGACTGGAATACTCTCTTTCAAATTCTGAAAGTGGCAGGGGTAAAATAAAGGGAGCGAAAAGCTATTTACAATTTGTACAGAAACCAGATGGCAGTTACAAGAGTCGAGGGGCATGAAAGGGATGCAGTGGTTGGGAAGGGAGTGAGACAGGGTTGCAGCCTCTCCCCGATGCTATTCAATCTGTATATTGAGCAAGCAGTAAAGGAAACAAAAGAAAAATTCGGAGTAGGTATTAAAATCCATGGAGAAGAAATAAAATCTTTGAGGTTCGCCGATGACATTGTAATTCTGTCAGAGACAGCATAGTACTTGGAAGAGCAGTTGAACGGAATGGACAGTGTCTTGAAAGGAGGGTATAAGATGAATATCAACAAAAGCAAAAGGAGGATAATTGAATGTAGTCGAATTAAGTCGGGTGATGCTGAGGGAATTAGATTAGGAAATGAGACACTTAAAGTAGTAAAGGAGTTTTGCTATTTGGTGAGCAAAATAATTGATGATGGTCGAAATAGAGAGGATATAAAATGTAGACTGGCAATAGCAAGGAAAGCGTTTCTGAAGAAGAGAAATTTGTTAACATCAGGTATTGATTGAAGTGTCAGGAAGTCGTTTCTGAAAGTATTTGTATGGAGTGTAGCCATGTATGGAAGTGAAACGTGGACGATGAATAGTTTGGGCAAGAAGAGAATAGAGGCTTTCGAAATGTGGCGCTACAGATGAATGCAGGAGATTAGATGAGTAGATCACATTACTAATGAGGAGGTATTGAATAGAACTGGGGAGAAGAGAAATTTGTGGCACTCCTTGATTAGAAGAAGGGATCGGTTGGTAGGACATGTTTTGAAGTATCAAGGGATCACCAATTTAGTACTGGAGGGCAGCGTGGAGGGTAAAAATCGTAGAGGGAGACCAAGAGATGAATACACTAAGCAGATTCAGAAGGATGTAGGCTGCAGTACGTACTGGGAGATGAAGAAGCTTGCACAGGATAGAGTAGCATGGAGAGGTGCATCAAACCAGTCTCAGGACTGAAGACTACAACAAAAACAAGTTCTTCGCCAACCTAAACTGTTCACCGCGGATGCGCCAGTCGGCGCCTCGGCAGGAGTCGCGAGAGCTCGGATAGGCCGGATTTCTCGCAGCGCGCATCCGGGGTCAGGCGTGGGCGTGCCGGCGTGTCGTCTGCATTGGCGGCTGGGTGTCGCGCGCGGCGCGGCCTTGTGTTGTGTGAGTCAGGTCGGGCTGGCTGGCTGGCATTTGGCTGTGACGCAGCACGCGCCAAGTCGGCCGTCCCTCTGCTCTCTGTTCCCCGCCAGAAGGTGAAAGCCCCTACCGTTATGTTGTCTGCCTCCACGCGTGCGACGCGACGACTACTGCAGGGTCCTCGCATCTAAGATTTCTACACGCAAGGTAGGACCAGTACGTTCGGCAGCGATCGGGCATTTCCGTGTGATACCACTGCCGAGAACGGGAGATGTTTCCTCACGTTCTGGTGTCACACTATTCCGCTTAAACCATCATTCATTCTAGTAACAACCCCCAGGCTGTGGCTAAGCCATGTCTCCGCAATATCCTTTCTTCCAGTAGTGCTAGTTCTGCAAGGTTCGCAGGAGAGCATCTGTGAAGCTTGGAATGTAGGAGACGAGGTACTGGCGGAATTAAAGCTGTGAGGACGGGGCGTCAGTCGTGCTGGGGTAACTCAGTTGGTAGAGCACTTGCCCGCCGGCACGGTAACTCAGCGTGTTCGGTCAGAGGGTTAGCTGCCCTCTGTAATAAAAAAACTGAGTTAATGGGTCAACGACGAACTGAAACGGGTGTCTTGCCACGTCCGGCCCGAGCAGATACAAAAGAACGAAAACGGACAAAATGAGAAAAATCGTGCTTGGGTTGCTCAGATGGTAGAGCACTTTCCCTGGAAAGGCAAAGGTCCCGAGTTCGACACAGTTTTAATCTGCTAGAAAGTTTAAAATGCAGCCGGCACGGCAGCTCAGCGTGTTCGGTCAGAGGGCTGCGAGCTCTCTGTAACAAAAAAAACTGAGTCAAAGAATCAACGATGAACTTGAACGGATGTATTGTGACGTTCGCCCAGACCAAAGCCAACGAACAATATCGAACAAAATGAATTTAAAAAAAAAAAAAAAACTGAAACGGGTGTCTCGAGACGTCCGCCCCGAGCAGATACAACGAACAAATACGGACAAAACGAGATTTAAAAAAAAAAAAAATTGGTAGAGCACTTGCCCGCGAAAGGCAAAAGTCCCGAGTTCTAGTCTTGGTCCGGCGCACAGTTTTAATCTGCCAGGAAGTTTCATATCATTCATTCAGCTTGAAAACTGAAGAGCAGTTGACGAATTCTAGGTACGATAGAAACATTTATAAACAGGAGCTGAATTTTCTTCTTCCTACGGCCACGAAACGCGTAAGTTGCTTTTCCTGCAAGAGGGGAAACCGCAAATGCAGATTTCACTGCTTTTGACATACCGGTATAGTTGTTATTACTCAGTATTTTGTGTCTCATAACTTCCAACATGCAGTCTTTCATTTTCAATAGTACTGCACATGCAACAATCATCAGAGTTCACAGTCGGCAATAGCGTTTAATATCTTTGTATGCAGATATTAAGTAGCAAAAAGACTCCATAATTCCAATTACTTGACACACGCTGAATTACACATAAGTTTGAGATTAATCGACATACTAACCAGAATGCTATAATGAAACCGAAAAGAATTACACACCCATATTTATAACTTTTGAAACTCCGGTGATGATATACCCGTCATTTTACTTACATAAATGGGGCGTCGAGATAAAAAAGGGGATATGTCACTCAACTGATGTTCTGAGATATATTGGAGAAACTGTATAATTCTGAATAGCGTTATTCCCAAACCTTATAGTCAGTCCCATAGACTCGTGAGGTAGAATGCAAATGTTGTACCAACAATCTGTAATCATAGGATGAAGGCAACTAATAGAAAATGGTAATATAAAATGACTTTTTGATTTAAACAACAGTCTGTACTGAAATATTGACTTAAGCGGCACAGTCTCTCCACTCCGTGTTTTGATATGCAACAATAAGCTATGGTATGCAAGCTTTCTTGCGTACCATAGTTTCCTTGAAGCCAACTTTAACCTGCAGATACAAGTGAATTAGTATCATAAAACAAAAATCTACATAATCGTAATACTGTAACCCTATTAAATATATCCCTTAACTATTTGCCTTAAAGATTTTACAAAACGTGGATCAAAGATGTACATAATTCGGGAACGAAATCGTCAATAAAATAATATTACAGTTGTAATGCCAGTTACTTTCTAATAATAATCTGCTGTCCTTCCACGAATGGTAATGGAATTTGGGCGTGGTCTCCTTGCTTTTGGAAAGAAGGGAAGAATGTGAGCACTAAGTACCCATCCTGTCCATCTTTGTTGGACATATTGTTGAATTCTGTCAACAATAGTTCCTTCTCAGCCAGCGAGAACTTCTCAAAACATTTACGCCGGCATCTATAAACATATATTAGCGTATTATTAACGTATATTCTCGGCGAATAACATATTTTTACCGATTTCCTGTATTACAACTAAAACATAAATTTAACTTAGCGTCCATGAAAGGAATTTATGTTCACATTTTAGTACAATGTTTCTACACAATTTGCCTCTACTACAGAATATTACATTTTGTACAGAGAATTCGAACAATGAACATTTTATGACAATTTACCTGCAATATGCACCTGTTCCCCTCCTAGGAACAATTTTTCCTTTCCAGTTGGCATGCTCCAAACCCCTGACCTTCTTTTGTTTAATCACATTCCTCTTCCACAATTCGGGGCGTCTTTTCTTCCTTCTAAATTCATATAAATCGTCTTCGGACTCGTCTGACGGTTGCGTCACGGAAGTCATTTGGAAATCTCACAGCTGATTACTGCAAACCGCTACAGTGCTGCCCTCACACCTCACGTTCTTTCGTGCAATATAGGGACTTGTCTCTGTGACCAGTCCTTTCTGCGCGAAACGTAATTTCAACACTGATTTTGACAGGGAAAAATCACTGAACTAGTCGCATTTCAGAACCAACAGATGCGGAATCGCGTGAAAATACCAACTACAGAAATAACTCATATACTCCAAAAATGATGACAAATCCCGTTTCTGATCTCAAGGCCTCAAATATAGGTATCCTGTACAAAGACCTTGAAAGCAAGGTTTTCTTTTTTGTCTTCCAGGTATCAACAGATTTTCTTCTTAGATTTGATGAGATATGTAATTTCTGTGCCTGTACAGCCTTTTTATAGAGTCTGTTGTACGACAGTTATTAGTACATTGAACGTGTAGGGGGGGGGGGGGCATTGGAAGGAAAGGTAAGCGAAGGTCTATTGATGTCAGCTATATCGCGACTTTATTCGGAATCAACAGCGACGAGTGAAATTGTGTGCCGGACCGGGAGTTGAAGCCAGAATCTCCTCCTTACTATCCTTACTGGGCAGCTGTTTAACCACTTCTCCAATCGGACACAGCGTTTATCACGAAAGCGCGGATAATCTCGGCATGATCCACAGATGACGCACACTCCCTATCCACAGTCCCCGTCCATGTCGTCCATGCTCGCTGATTTTAAATTCCCACAAGTGGTGGTGGATTCATTGCCAATCGCGGCGAATCAGTTATATGAATGCATGGGGTATGTTCTTTCGAATATGTCAGAAAGAACAGACACCAGGGTCTTTGTCTCACCTATTTCTCAGACTTCCACCACTCACTGGTGTTGAATCTACGGTATTGCCAGCCACTTGTGCTTGCAGAATGTCCGGTAAACAATTAAACTGTCGTAGTACAGTGGGCAAAGCATTGGCTTCGCATTCGGAAGGATCGTGGTCCAAACATCAGTGCTATCATTCAACTTTAGGCTTTCCGTCGTTTCGCAAAATAGCTTCGGCTGAATGCCATGGTCGATTTCAACATCGTCGTTGGCCATTCTTAGCTGGTGCTCTGCCTTTAATGACATGACCGTCAACTTCGTTACTTGTTTTTAGTAACTGACAACCGAATATCTCGAAATAAAAAGGCAGTGTCCAGTGAAACCTCAGAAGTTTCATAAAAATTGAGTGACCACTTACGATCCAGAGAACCACATAATGAACAAGCCGCCAGACAACACTTTCCGTAACAAAATGGCGAAGAACAGCCGTTTTATCAGTTAGCGCGCACTGTAATATACGACTCAGCTGTCATGGCTGGAGAGAAACTGAAGAGCGAAAACGCACGACACCTTGCGATCGACCACTGTTCTTGCCTCCATGATCTTAGCAACATACCTCGCCAACCACTGAGATGACAGCAATGAAGTGTTCGCAGACACATTGCAGTTCTCTCTCAGGCTTCCTCCAGCTCCTCCACCTCTTCCTCTTTTGATTGCCGGCTTCTTACAGAAGCGTGGCGACCGTCAACGAATGTTCTTGTCTCTCGTTGGTTGTACTGCCAAAGTGCCAATGACCAAGATCTTGAACCACTCGCGAAGGTTACCACGAAACTCTTCTCCGCTCATGCCCAAGTTTCCATTCTATCTTTCTTTCAGTAATAGGTTGCATGAAGCTGTAGTTTTAATTTTGAAAAATGTGTCTAAAATACGCTGTTTCTCTGTGTTTGATGCTAATTAAGACTTCAAAATTTTTACCAGCCCGCTGACGTACGTCCTCCTTGGTCTCGTAGTCTGTCCATGAGGTATTTGACATAAAGCGGTACATCCAAATTTCATAAGCGTTTAGCCTGTTAATGGACGAGTTTTTGTGTTCAGGCTTCTGCTACATACATCGGTACTGATAACACGTAACACTTTACGATTCGCCAGTGGCATCGAGTGTTAAATTGAAGACAGTAATGCATACCTGTCGTTTAAGTCTTTCAAATGTTCTCTGTTCAATTCAGATTCTAGTATTTAACTCCTAAAGCCTAGTAAGCTCTTTTGCCTCTCTTCACATCATCAATTACGATGCCGCACAAAAGGAACATAACATCAGCATCAATTCCGTCAGTACCTTGTCTCCTACCTTGGCCCTGAGGACGAGTCGTGAGTCGTGCTTGGGTAGCTCAAATGGTAGAGCACTTGCCCGCGACAGGCAAAGGTCCCGAGTTCGAGTCTCGATCCGGCACACAGTTTTTATCTGCCAGAAAGTTTCATACCAGCGCACATTCCGCTGCAGGGTGAACATTTCATTCTGGAATCAGGCTTCTTGTTAAAATACACTCCTGGAAATGGAAAAAAGAACACATTGACACCGGTGTGTCAGACCCACCATACTTGCTCCGGACACTGCGAGAGGGCTGTACAAGCAATGATCACACGCACGGCACAGCGGACACACCAGGAACCGCGGTGTTGGCCGTCGAATGGCGCTAGCTGCGCAGCATTTGTGCACCGCCGCCGTCAGTGTCAGCCAGTTTGCCGTGGCATACGGAGCTTCATCGCAGTCTTTAACACTGGTAGCATGCCGCGACAGCGTTGACGTGAACCGTATGTGCAGTTGACGGACTTTGAGCGAGGGCGTATAGTGGGCATGCGGGAGGCCGGGTGGACGTACCGCCGAATTGCTCAACACGTGTGGCGTGAGGTCTCCACAGTACATCGATGTTGTCGCCAGTGGTCGGTGGAAGGCGCACGTGCCCGTCGACCTGGGACCGGACCGCAGCGACGCACGGATGCACGCCAAGACCGTAGGATCCTACGCAGTGCCGTAGGGGACCGCACCGCCACTTCCCAGCAAATTAGGGACACTGTTGCTCCTGGGGTATCGGCGAGGACCATTCGCAACCGTCTCCATGAAGCTGGGCTACGGTCCCGCACACCGTTAGGCCGTCTTCCGCTCACGCCCCAACATCGTGCAGCCCGCCTCCAGTGGTGTCGCGACAGGCGTGAATGGAGGGACGAATGGAGACGTGTCGTCTTCAGCGATGAGAGTCGCTTCTGCCTTGGTGCCAATGATGGTCGTATGCGTGTTTGGCGCCGTGCAGGTGAGCGCCACAATCAGGACTGCATACGACTGAGGCACACAGGGCCAACACCCGGCATCATGGTGTGGGGAGCGATCTCCTACACTGGCCGTACACCACTGGTGATCGTCGAGGGGACACTGAATAGTGCACGGTACATCCAAACCGTCATCGAACCCATCGTTCTACCATTCCTAGACCGGCAAGGGAACTTGCTGTTCCAACAGGACAATGCACGTCCGCATGTATCCCGTGCCACCCAACGTGCTCTAGAAGGTGTAAGTCAACTACCCTGGCCAGCAAGATCTCCGGATCTGTCCCCCATTGAGCATGTTTGGGACTGGATGAAGCGTCGTCTCACGCGGTCTGCACGTCCAGCACTAACGCTGGTCCAACTGAGGCGCCAGGTGGAAATGGCATGGCAAGCCGTTCCACAGGACTACATCCAGCATCTCTACGATCGTCTCCATGGGAGAATAGCAGCCTGCATTGCTGCGAAAGATGGATATACACTGTACTAGTGCCGACATTGTGCATGCTCTGTTGCCTGTGTCTATGTGCCTGTGGTTCTGTCAGTGTGATCATGTGATGTATCTGACCCCAGGAATGTGTCAATAAAGTTTCCCCTTCCTGGGACAATGAATTCACGGTGTTCTTATTTCAATTTCCAGGAGTGTAGATGACAACTGAACAGGGTTCATTTTCATATGGAAGAACCAAGCCTATGAAGTTTTAATGGGAAGTTTCTTACTGTGGAACTTAAAAAACAGACTATAGCGCGTACAAGTGAAGCACAGCGCAGAAAGTATTTCGATAACAGCTTGAGTACCGTAATGAACATGTCGATAGTGTCGCAGGACTGGGTGCACTCGGTTCATATCAGACTTGAAATGCGTGGTTACAAATGGCGTGTTTTTAGTATTCTTTCTATGACTTAGATGGAAATGTGTAACAATCGGCACCATACCGATAGCCCACTTCAAAAGTGAGGATGATAATAGACAGTGATAAACTATAAAGGAGTATAATATTAACCCTCACTTTACCGAACGGGACATTCTGACTACCCTAAGATGATTTTTTTCGTATTATACATTTATCTGGAGAGCTACATACTTGTGGTTCCCTTATTTTGTCCTAAAATGATTGAAATTGTATTCACATTCGTGACTGACACATTTTACGTTTTGTTTTTATAGTTATTGATGGGATATATTGCTAGGCTTGTGAGACTACCGCGCTGGGCATGAAATGTCTTATTTTCTGATTTGTGAAAAATAAAGATTTTACGAAATATTTCTATCATTCATATTCCTTATTCAATTTTTCCATTGTAGAGTTCCAATAAGAAATAAATTCGTAAGGAATTTTTGCCCAACGGGAAGGAAAAAAGTTCAATACTCGTATTTGGTTTCACAATTCACTTGACTAGTTTCCTATGTTCCAAAAAGGGGCAAGTCGGTGATCTTGCGCTCTACTCAGCGTCATGAGAAACAAGTGAGTGGCGAAAAAAGTGAGTGCAGCCGTGAAATCATACGCCACTAGAAGTAGATCTAAGGTGCCGTCGATAATGGCGAAAAACGTTAACTTAATACAGCTTTGTTGGAGGAACCAGGCGGTGACCACTAAAAATTTCGGGGAGGTACTGCGACACTGAATTCATGTATTTCGCACACATAAATATTTTCTGAGCGGCAGTAGAACAATCGGAGCCAGCGGAAACTGTTCGTGATCGAACTCAGGAAAAGCAACATGGATGAAAGAGCTAGAAATACCAATGGTCTTCATAAAGATGTGTACACGATGCACTGAAAGTATGTGGTATTGAAATTCCGACAGCAGTGATCCAGTTCCAGTGTTCCAAATTACCGATGTCAAGATTGCAAGAGGCACGACGATGGGAAAACAAGATTCCGTTGGAAAATGTGCAAGAAACCACTTTGCAACATACACAGAGAAGAAATTGTTATTGTGAAATACATTTTGTGCAAAAATGTACTTGAATGAACAGTTCAAAAATGTTGTTATTTTGAAGCCAAGTACTGGTCTACTGCACTGACAGCCAAAATGTATACATTTTTTAATTTGACAAATGTCCAATATTGAATTTCTCTTGTGAATGATATAAAATTTATTGTACTTTGCATCTGTGTTTAGTTTAAAGGCTAGCAGTAATTTCAAAAACTGTATTTCAGTAGTAAATAAAGCTACTCGGTGAAAATAATAGTCTCGAAAAAACAAATATTACACTACTAATTTCCCTACTCGTACGTGTAGTCGAAGCGAAAATGTACGATAGTCTGAATCTGTATAGATAATTGGGCCTGTATGTTGGCCGAACAAGGCGACTACTGTTTCTACGTGCTAGACAGTACAAGTTGAGAAGTCGTGCAAGCTCTATAAAGGCCATTAATTGTGTAGGGAAGGGAAATAAATGTAAAACTGTGCTGCAAAACTGCTGGTAATGCTAATGGAATGTAGCGCTACTGAAAGATGCTATTCACGTTAGACTGTGATATTAAAAGTTACGAGCCAACAGGCGACATTTGAAAATAATAAATCGTGCTGCCGTTACTGCTGTGAAAGGACGCTCGCTAGGGTATTACAAGCCATGTGAGTCACACACAGCTTAGTCAGTCGATTGCTGTGCGCCCTGACGTAACGCGCTTGTTTTGGGCAGAGTCGTTTTTCAGCCTCTGGAGCATGTAACACTAATGATCTTAGAACGAGACACCGACTGAGTGATTCTCCAATAGTTTGAGGAGCATGTCCGTCAGTGCACGTTGTTGTCTTGGCCACTAAATCTGTGTGATCTGAATCCGAAAGAACACATCTGAGACGCTACCGGGCGATAGCTTCGTGCCCGATAACCGCCGGCGCGTAATTTACGGGATTTGCTTGGCCTGACATCTGGTGCCACATAGGGCTGGAAACCAACCTCATACGCTTCAAATCCATACCACGCAAATACGGTGCTGATCTGAGCTCCAGATGTACACCAACATGTTGTTAAGCATGTGTTTGACCTCATCGGTGTAAAAACTACTACATTTAGGATTGTTTCTTCTCTTGTGCCTCTTTTCCGTAAAGTTTTCTGCTCTAATTTCATGGTGTTCGTCTGTTTTTCTGGGTGTGTTAGGGTGACAGCCTCATTCCGCTTTGTCTCTGCGTCTACCAGAATATACGCTTCCGCGACAGAGGCCTTAATTTAACCCCAGAAAAGTTTCAGTAGCACTAATGTGGCTTTAGTACGGTGGAAGACGTGTAATAATGCGGCCATGGTTCTGTGATAATGAATCACATAAAAACTCCAGTTTCTGTCATTTGTTAGCTGTACGGAATAGTACAGCGCATTATCCATTACAAAAACACTACCTTAATTAACATTGGATAGCAACCTCACATCGCCCGTGCCAACTGCTCAACATCAATATATATATATATATATATATATATATATATATATATATATATATATATATATATATATATATATATATACTCGGATTACCATGGTAATATAACAGAATAATTGCGTCAGTGCTATCAGCGAGTGCCTTTGGCATGTAATATAAAACCACTCATTCAAGACACTATACGCTAGAGATATACGTATTGTAAAAGGTATTTTGTCTTTCGTAATGCTATTAAATCTATGTAGCACCGGCTACAGAACTGCGTATTGATCATAAGTAGTCGGCCACCCTTCCCTGTTGGCATAATTATTGTTCCTTGACACATATCTTCTTCCAAGCGACGGATCGCATATGACGCAATGAACCTGTTTCATCCATTCGTATTATAAAAAATGGCTCTGAGCACTATGGAACTTCTGAGGTCATCAGTCCCCCCGAACTTAGAACTACTTGAGCCTAACTAACCTAAGGACATCACACACATCCATGCCCGAGGCAGGATTCGAACCTGCGACGTAGCGGTCGAGCGGTTCCAGACTGTAGCGTCTAGAACCGCTGGGCCACCCCGGCCGGCATTCGTATTATATTCTCCAGATTCACCAATAGCATCGCACGAAGAACACGACGTCTCAGCGCCGCATTCACTGCGCACCCCATTAATACATTTTTATTTGGGATCTTTTAACACCTGAAGCTAATTTTCCTTAAAACATTGGTAGTCCATGTCGTCAGCGCAGCAAACAAATCGCTTTCTGATGGTGAAACAGTCAAGTTGCAAGTGCCTCAAGTACTCTTCTACTGTAGCACATATATGCAGTGTGACTAGTAGATGAAGAATAATATTTTGAGGATCTCGTGCTGCTGTGCACAAGTCGAGAGTCATTGTTATTGTCTTTTCTGCTGGAGCTATTATTTGCAAAATAAATCTTAAAAAGTTAACCAGCTGCGTCATAGTCACGTATATGTACAGTGATCCAATACTGTCAAATGATTTTTATTCCAGTCTTTGATCACAGTATCAATTCTTTTGACGATGACCGGTTTCAATCAGCAGTGACCATCCTCAGATCCTTTCTACGGCCTTATCACTTTAGGACATGGTGTAGAAAAGACCTGAGGATGGTCATTACTGACTGAAACCGGTCATTGTCAAAAGAATTGATATTGTGATCAAAGACTGGAATAAAAGAAAACATTTAAAAAAATTAACCATTTAACGAGACTCTGAATAACATCAATATCTGGACACGAAGTTCTCTTGGTTTTTAGCCAGAGAGGGGAAGCCACGAGAAAGTATCAATCTCATCGCAGAGTGCGAGCAGTCGAACAATAATTGTGGACTACACGTTGCCGATGGTGATAGACAGTACAGTCTCCTCAAGTTTGAGTTGTAAGCGGAAAGAGCATTCCACATTGATTACTACAACGTTCGCAAGTTGTGCAGTCTTGCCGCTTTACCTCCTGACTTACGCAGCCACACGGCAACACACGAAAACTCTCTTGACTTTTCTCAATTGTATCAAATTTGCATTGCCATTTCTCGACAAAAGAACATAGAAAAAAAATAATTTTTGTTGGTAGCCTTATGTATGACACTATGTTGGAAATATTTTCCTCATTTATTACTCATGCAGTAAACGCTGCCTAACTGCAGAATCTACAAAGATGTCAAGATCTGTTACGCGGCACTATCACTTCCGGGCATCGCAAGAACAAAACTTCAAGCCAAATTTGCGATCCCCTACGCATTTATCACTCTGTACGCTTTCACTGTAGATAAATTCAACGCTTCTACCACTCTGTAGATTACTTTACTCAATACTCTGAAAACTCAGCCATTACCCTGAAACGTCCCCTTAGAAAAATTATTGAATTACTGTGCTGATAAACCCCTTACGTCATTTGATTTTCAAACAGCTGAGCAAAACTGAACGTACTCAGACATTTCTCCCTTTACTTATTGTGATCAACACTAAACTGACACACAATATTTTTAGCGCAACGCAATCTGACTTTCAAAAATCCCTGCAAAAGTATGGCCCTGACTAACAATAACCTATACCTTTCATGAGTCACTTACCTCACAAAAATCTTCTTTACTCAAACTACTGCAATACAGCATACGCCAATACTGCCAGCTGAATAAAAGATTCCAACTATTGAAGGCACTAACTATTGATAGGCACAGTTAGCAAATGAAAGATTTTGATAGAGAACAAACAATGTATTTACCTTAATAGTGTTCAAAAGTCATAATATATATATCAGTTCATGACATCCAGTCTTACAAAGATATTGTCTCTGATGGACACACTTCCAGATCATCTGCTCTCAAAACTCCGCCATCTCTCTCCCCACATCCACCACTGCTGGCGGCTCACCTCCAACTGCGCAACGCTACGCGCTGTTAACACCCAACTACCCAACACTACAATAGCGACTATTTCAACAATGCCCACCAGCCACAGACTGCACACAGCACATCTAGTGATTTTCATACAGAGCGCTAGGTGACGTTACCAACATAAAAACCTAAGCAGCCTACTTACAGCCCCATTAACGTTTCAAGGAAAACGCCTTATATGCCTATAAATTATCCTGCTTGAGTCCTCAGCCTACCTCCTCTTCGGAATCTCGTCTTCCGTTCGCTACAAGACTCCATTTTTAACGCCGAAAAAAACTCACCAGTATGATGAGTGATTAGATTAGATTAGATTAGATTAATACAAGTTCCATGGATCATGAATACGATATTTCGTAATGATGTGGAACGTGTCAAATTTTCCAATACATGACATAATTAAGTTAATTTAACAACATACTTAAGTTAATATAACAAATTTTTCATTTTTTGTGTTTTTTATTTTTTTATTATTTTTTTTATTTTTTTATTATTTTTTTTAATTTATATCTAAAAATTCCTCTATGGAGTAGAAGGAGTTGTCATTCAGAAATTCTTTTAATTTCTTCGTAAATACTTGTTGGTTATCTGTCAGACTTTTGATACTATTTGGTAAGTGACCAAAGACTTTAGTACCAGTATAATTCACCCCTTTCTGTGCCAAAGTTAGATTTAATCTTGAATAGTGAAGATCATCCTTTCTCCTAGTATTGTAGTTATGCACACTGCTATTACTTTTGAATTGGGTTTGGTTGTTAATAACAAATTTCATAAGAGAGTATATATACTGAGAAGCTACTGTGAATATCCCTAGATCCTTAAATAAATGTCTGCAGGATGATCTTGGGTGGACTCCAGCTATTATTCTGATTACACGCTTTTGTGCAATAAATACTTTATTCCTCAGTGATGAATTACCCCAAAATATGATGCCATATGAGAGCAACGAGTGAAAATAGGCGTAGTAAGCTAATTTACTAAGATGTTTATCACCAAAATTTGCAATGACCCTTATTGCATAAGTAGCTGACTCAAACGTTTCAGCAGATCATCAATGTGTTTCTTCCAATTTAATCTCTCATCAATGGCCACACCTAAAAATTTGGAATATTCTACCTTAGCTATATGCTTCTGATTAAGGTCTATATTTATTAATGGCATCATACCATTCACTGTACGGAACTGTATATACTGTGTCTTATCAAAATTCAGTGAGAGTCCGTTTACAAGGAACCACTTAGTAATTTTCTGAAAGACAGTATTGACAATTTCATCAGTTAATTCTTGTTTGTCAGGTGTGATTACTATACTTGTATCATCAGCAAAGAGAACTAACTTTGCCTCTTCATGAATATAGAATGGCAAGTCATTAATATATATTAAGAACAACAAAGGACCCAAGACTGACCCTTGTGGAACCCCATTCTTGATAGTTCCCCAGTTTGAGGAATGTGCTGATCTTTGCATATTATGAGAACTACTTATTTCAACTTTCTGCACTCTTCCAGTTAGGTACGAATTAAACCATTTGTGCACTGTCCCACTCATGCCACAATACTTGAGCTTGTCTAGCAGAATTTCATGATTTACACAATCAAAAGCCTTTGAGAGATCACAAAAAATCCGAATGGGTGGTTTTCGGTTATTCAGATCATTCAAAATTTGATTGGTGAAAGCATATATGGCAGTGAGATATATACACGCAGGCCTTCCGAATAAAAGACGCCGCAATGCTAACTGAAAACCGTAGTCGCCTAGAACTGCGGCAGCTACACGTTGCCATGCAAACATAAACAGCTTCGCCTTAAGTGATTGCGCGCGATATGCACACTAACCGAAACGGGTTTTCTCTGGCCGTATACGGAGAAGTTTATTATTGCTTTACATCGATAATAGCCCTCGAACGTGAAGAGACGCGAGACAGCAGCTGCAGTGTGCCGTATGGCGTTTCTCTCGCCTTCCATTAGCTGGCGTCTCTCTGCGGCACGGGTTTGCCAGCTGGCCTCTTCAGCAGACGCTGCGCCACGCAGTCGCGACACATGAGTTAGTGGATACCAGGCCCCGTTGCCAGCCGGCAGTGGGTCACGTTGTCTCCCGCAAGTGGGCCGCACACATCAGACAGCCTTCTGTTTGGTCGGGAAGGTAGACAAAGTCACATTCTAGGCTCCACAATGAGTGGAGTCGTTGTATCCAAACAGCCACCTGCGGATATAGGCGGCTCATAAAACAGCTGCATGATGGGCAAGTTTTTGAGCTGCTCTTCTTTGTACAATATTTCGTTAACTCTCTGTTTGCTCTCAAACCGTACTGTGAACGGAGCACACAGTGCAGCACCCCAGTGATTGTTTGCCAACTCCGTTAAACGATAAAACAATCAATAAAAATACAGAAAGAGCACATGATATCTTGCGAACCATGGATGAAGGGTATCAGACGGATGCCATATTCCTTGACTTCCGGAAAGCGTTTGACTCGGTGGCCCACTGCAGACTCCTAACTAAGGTACGAGCATATGGGATTGGTTCCCAAGTATGTCAGTGGCCGTGCGCCTCCTTTCGGTTTTCGTTCTGTCATAATCGTGTCTTCCACTCCAGTCTGTTCACCAATGCATTTGTGTGTCTACCTGTCTCTCGATTACTAGTTGAGCGATGCTCAGTGGCTGCAAACTTTCCTTTATAGACACATAGATAGAGACAGGGTTGTAGCCTATCCCCGATGTTATTCAATCTGTATATTGAGCAAGCAGTAAAGGAAACAAAAGAAAAATTCGGAGTAGGTATTAAAATTCATGGAGAAGAAGTAAAAACTTTGAGGTTCGCCGATGACATTGTAATTCTGTCAGAGACAGCAAAGGACTTGGAAGAACAGTTGAATGGAATGGACAGTGTCTTGAAAGGAGGATATAAGATGAACATCAACAAAAGTAAAACAAGAATAATAGAATGTAGTCAAATTAAGTCGGGTGATGCTGAGGGAATTAGATTAGGAAATGAGACACTTAAAGTAGTAAAGGAGTTTTGCTATTTGGGGAGCAAAATAACTGATGATGGTCGAAGTAGAGAGGATATAAAATGTAGACTGGCAATGGCAAGGAAATCGTTTCTGAAGAAGAGAAATTTGTTAACATCGAGTATAGATTTAAGTGTCAGGAAGTCGTTTCTGAAAGTATTTGTATGGAGTGTAGCCATGTATGGAAGTGAAACATGGACGATAACTAGTATGGACAAGAAGAGAATAGAAGCTTTCGAAATGTGGTGCTACAGAAGAATGCTGAAGATAAGGTGGGTAGATCACGTAACTAATGAGGAGGTATTGAATAGGATTGGGGAGAAGAGAAGTTTGTGGCACAACTTGACTAGAAGAAGGGATCGGTTGGTAGGACATGTTTTGAGGCATCAAGGGATCACAAATTTAGCATTGGAGGGCAGTGTGGAGGGTAAAAATCGTAGAGGGAGACCAAGAGATGAATACACTAAGCAGATTCAGAAGGATGTAGGTTGCAGTAGGTACTGGGAGATGAAGAAGCTTGCACAGGATAGAGTAGCATGGAGAGGTGCATCAAACCAGTCTCAGGACTGAAGACCACAACAACAAACAACAGATAGTTTTTATTTGAAAACCATATTTATATTACCAGAAGGAGTCCACATTTTCGTGACTCTCCCGTTTATTTCATTTATTGTCCGCCACAGCCCTAAATACGAAAATTCATCCTCTGGTTTATGACTTCGAAGTTAATTATCAATTACCTTTTGTACGCATTGATCATACGTTGTTCTTACAGCCATTGATTTCCCTGTGTACTTTCAACTTGCTCAACTTAATAGTTTTTCCAGCAGTTACTGTAGTTTATCTGGACCAGCGGCAAACAGTACAATATAAACAAAAATGTTATTCTAATTCAGATTTGTTCAGTTAACAAGCATTCCTTCTTCCTTTTCCATACTTAAGGACTTGAAAACATGCTCTAAGGCTGCTAGGTATGGTTTCAGTGATACGGAATCTCTTTCCTTGAGTTTATCACTACACTGATGAAGTCTTACGTGAGCTGTATACCGAATAGTCTAAAGCAGCGCCTTTGTTTCCCAGGGGCTGCTAGCTGGCCGAAGTGGCCGTGCGGTTAAAGGTGCTGCAGTCTAGAACCGCAAGACCGCTACGGTCGCAGGTTCAAATCCTGCCTCGGGCATGGATGTTTGTGATGTCCGTAGGTTAGTTAGGTTTAACTAGTTCTAAGTTCTAGGGGACTAATGACCTCAGCAGTTGAGTCCCATAGTGCTCAGAGCCAGGGGCTGCTAGTACAAAGTATGTTGATACTGAGTGAAAAGTTTGCTCAATCTTGTGATCACGAAATGCACTTGGCAGGAAGAGAACTCCTTGCCACCGCAGTAGTTGCTTTTATGGTGTGTCTTGAACACAGATACTATACATATTTGTCACAGGGCCAAACAGATTAGGCAACAGCTATGGCAAAAATGTATGGCAACTCACACTGACAACGATTTACAATTAATTAATTATTGATAGAGATTTTGTAAGGTGCAGTCAAATGAAAACGAGACAGATGGAAAATAAGTAAGTAAACCGTTTATTATTTCAAAAGTAATCGCCATAACTGCTAATACTTTTATCCGACTGTGAGACAAGATGGGTCAGTGCCTTCACGAACAGATGTTCGCGGTTCCCTACGGAAACATGATTGTACTCAGACGTGCTCTTCTTCGTCTGAGGTTGGCGCGCACAGGTGTTCCACAGACAACTGCAAACATTTTTCCATCAAGGCGTTGACCGTATTATCTCAAAGTGGGATAAATGTATCAACAGTCGTAGCGATTGCTTTTGAACTAATAAACAGTTTACTTATTTTTTTTGCATCTGTCTCGTCTTCATTTGGCTTCCACTTAGACAGTATTTATAGAGTATGAAGATCGTGTGTGGCAATGTACGTAGTTCAATGTTTACTTGCAGTGCTCAGTCTTTAAACGCTATTAGAGTCCAAGATCCAGTGTTCGCTCATATTCACATCTGGCTGATAAATATCCAGTTGGGAATTATTGGTTTGACGAAAGGCTAGGGCATAACATAGTCCTTGTTGTGTGCGTTTTTCTCTGCAGTCAAGCGCGAACTATATTGCGCCTGAGTAGTAGGCAGCCCGACGCTCTGCTATGTAGACTGTATCCCGTATCTTTTGGAGCATGGAGTACTCAAAAATACGAAATTGTAATTCCTACTCACTGCTCCGTTCTGTAATCAAGTTGCCGAGCTCCAGACAGTCCATTGTGCTATACCCATTTGTAAGCCCAGCTTATTCGTTTGCTTGGTTAAAATGATTGGCTCTTTCAGTATGGGTCGTGGAAGTCATTTTCGGTATTTTATACATGGCGAAGGGTGTAGTTTTGTTGTCTTTTATGTCTCCTTTCCTGTGGGGCTACACCATTGTTCCACTTTTGTTAGCTGTATTCTTTCGTAAACATTGTGTAAATATTTTTGCACATTCCTTTTGTATTAGTTTTTATCCAGCGTTGTTTTCGTTGGGATGCCGCCATATCCAGTCGCCTTAACTTCCTTCGGACCTTGAAAGGCTCGACACGCCTCATATGTCATTACTTCAGGTTATTTTAGTTGTTAATAACCCGTTTTGTCGTGATTGGTCGCTCAAACTGTATAAACATTTCGAGTGTTTGTGCTATTAGGGATTTTTTTCAGTTTTTCACTTTATTGTTACAGTTCAACAGATAGACAATATTTTTAAAAGTGACAACCTATGGTCAAAACTTATTCGTTTCAGAATAAGTCAGTTTATCACACTGAAGTCCCTGAAAATGTTTTCAAACCAAACCTGTTGATTTTATCTTAAAAGTTCAAGGAAGTGTTCCACTTTGCATACTTCAGTTTTTACAAAAGGGACTGAAATCCCATGCGGTGCATTGATTGCAGACCTTACATCTTTCAGCCAACAGACTTTCGTCATTGAAAGCAGGGTTGTGGGTCTGACACCTTGATACAACTCCATCAGGAGAATATACCAGAGTGAAATATACTTATGTTCGGAAGAAACAGAACACTTTGAACGACTAGAGATAGGAGGTTCATATTCACGTTAGTACGTTCTGCAGAAATACGAGGTGCATTCAAATTCTAAGGCCTCCGATTTTTTTTCTAATTAACTACTCACCCGAAATCGATAAAACTGGCGTTACTTCTCGACGTAATCGCCCTGCAGACGTAATTTTTCACAACGCTGACACCATGATTCCATGGCAGCGGCGAAGGCTTCTTTAGGAGTCTGTTTTGACCACTGGAAAATCGCTGAGGCAATAGCAGCACGGCTGGTGAATGTGCGGCCACGGAGAGTGTCTTTCATTGTTGGAAAAAGCCAAAAGTCACTAGGAGCCAGGTCAGGTGAGTAGGGAGCATGAGGAATCACTTCAAAGTTGTTATCACGAAGAAACTGTTGCGTTACGTTAGCTCGATGTGCGGGTGCGTTGTCTCGGTGAAACAGCACACGCGCAGCCCTTCCCGGACGCTTTTGTTGCAGTGCAGGAAGAAATTTGTTCTTCAAAACATTTTCGTAGGATGCACCTGTTACCGTAGTGCCCTTTGGAACGTAATGGGTAAGGATTACGCCCTCGCTGTCCCAGAACATGGACACCATCATTTTTTCAGCACTGGCGGTTACCCGAAATTTTTTTGGTGGCGGTGAATGTGTGTGCTTCCATTGAGCTGACTGGCGCATTGTTTCTGGATTGAAAAATGGCATCCACGTTTCATCCATTGTCACAACCGACGAAAAGAAAGTCCCATTCACGCTGTCGTTGCGCGTCAACATTGCTCGGCAACATGCCACACGGGCAGCCACGTGGTCGTCCGTCAGCATTCGTGGCACCCACCTGGATGACACTTTTCGCATTTGCAGGTCGTCATGCAGGATTTTGTGCACAGAACCCACAAAATGCCAACTCTGGAGACGATCTGTTCAACAGTCATTCGGCGATCCCCCAAAACAATTCTCTCCACTTTCTCGATCATGTCGTCAGACCGGCTTGTGCGAGCCCAAGGTTGTTTCGGTTTGTTGTCACACGATGTTCTGCTTCATTAAACTGTCGCACCCACGAGCGCACCTTCGACACATCCATAACTCCCTCAACACATGTCTCCTTCAACTGTCGATGAATTTCAATTGGTTTCACACCACGCAAATTCAGAAAACGAATGATTGCACGCTGTTCAAGTAAGGAAAACGTCGCCATTTTAAGTATTTAAAACAGTTCTCATTCTCGCCGCTGGCGGTAAAATTCCATCTGCCGTACGGTGCTGCCATCTCTGGGACGTATTGACAATGAACGCGGCCTCATTTTAAAACAATGCGCATGTTTCTATCTCTTTCCAGTCCGGAGAAAAAAAATCGGAGGCCTTAGAACTCGAATGCACCTCGTAATTAACATTTGTACCACGCCGCCACGCGGGTTCACGGTCAACGTCAATATTGCGGCACAACGCCACCTGCCGGTAAAATGTGCCTGCAGCTCTCTTTGTCCCTATAATCCGTAGGTAATGGATCAGTGTGACTTGAGCAGACGTGCAGGATGCTTCGCAGACAGAAATGCGAACCGTACCGTCAAATCAGTGAGTTTAAAAGAGGGCATATTGTTGGCTTGAAAAAAAGTGATACATCCGTACGGGATACTACTGCTCGTGTGGGACTAAGTGTTTCGGCAATGCCACGGTTGTGTGCTGAATGGTTCACTGAAGATCGTCGAATGCGACGAGATAGGTTAGGTCGCACTACACCTCCCCCCCTCCCCCAACCCCTCCCGGGAAGATCGTCATCTCATTCGAATGGCATTGCAGCACAGATCTGCGCCCTCCTCGGCTCTGGTGCAACAGTGATAGAGTGCAACACATTGTACGCTATCAGGGGTGACAGTCCGCCGCCGTTTATTACGGCGTGGCTTACGTGCGCTTCGTCCACTTCTCCGTCTGCCTCTGACGAATGTGCAGAAACGTGCTCGAAGGCAATGGTGTATGAAAAGACGTCACTAGGGACAGCAATGGCATCAGTGTTTTCGGACGAATCTAGGTTCTGTTTGTTCGAAAATGATGGTTGCAATTTGGTTCGCCGCAGAATTGTACATTTCAATTTTAGAGGTGTATGTAAGCAAAACGTTGGTAATGGGAAAGCAGAGAAACGTAAATCAGAGAATATTTGAACTCTGAAGTAAGCAGTTAAGTGGGCGAGACGAGCTAAAAGGGATAACTGGGGAACAAATGTGTGGAAAACCCTTACTACAAAAAAGGGGTACAGTAATGGGGAAAAGATGGTGAAAAATTGACTTACGCTGGAAGGGTGAGTAGAGAAGACAAAACAGCTCTCTCTCTCTCTCTCTCTCTCTCTCTCTCTCTCTCTCTCTCTCACACACACACACACACACACACACACACACACACACGAGCGCGCGCGCGCACACAAACGGTTACGCAGTTCCCATCGGTGGGCCCTTATCAGCTCGAGAGCGTGTTAGTTGATACGCCAGGCAACGTAAACCACATCCAACACTGAAAGTATAATATAATAGCACTTTTTGGAAAACGGTCCATTGTGGAAGGAGAAGAAGCAAGCTGCAGCTGCCCGACAAGGCTAAGTGAAGACATGAGTCTTAGATCAGAAGGAAGAAATTACGACTGACGTATAAATGTTTATATCACTCGTTGACAATACCATACATGAGGTACACCCTGAATCCTCCTAGCCGGCCGCGGTGGCCGAGCGCTTGTAGGCGCTTCAGTCTGGAACCATGCCACCCCTACGGTCGCAGGTTCGAATCCTACCTCGGGTATGGATGTGTTTGGTGTCCTTAGGTTAGTTAAGTTTACGTATTTCTAAGTCTAGGGAACTGATGACCTCAGATGCAGCCGGCCGCGGTGGCCAAGCGCTTCTAGCCGCTTCAGTCTGGAACCATGCCACTCCTACGGTCGTAGGTTCGAATCCTGCCTCGGGTATGGATGTGTTTGGTGTCCTTAGGTTTGTTAGGCTTAAGTAGTTCTAGGGGACTGATGACCTCAGATCATAAGTCCCATAGTGCTCAGAGGCATTTGAACCGTTGTTTGCATCCTCCTACTTCGCGACACCCAAAGAATTTGGAGTGGCTGCATTAGATCATCCGCTGAGCAAACTGCCGAGGATAGAGGACTCTGTAGCATATGGTCTGTGGTTTGCTCTTATCTACATTCACATTAATCGTCACAAAAGGTAAAACGCAGCACTCAGCATACCCGCACTGTGGTACCTCTACGGGATCTAATCAGCAATAAATAGCTTGTGATCGATGTGGTACGAGGAACGTTAATTAAGTAGTGCAACAAATTTTTTTCTCGGCGAATTTCGGTTGAAAAAAATATGGAATTTGTCGTGGAACATAGTGGCATATTCCAGCTTTAGTAGCTACAGTTTCATGAAGTTTTGATAGCTGGCGACGCTATATGTAGCCTTCAAAATGTCGTCTGTAACAGATGTGCGTCCCAAGAAGAGAACTATCATTGCGTTTCTTTTGGAGGATATCCAGAGCTCGCAGATATTCATAGGCGCTCACAGAATATCTACGGAGACCTGGCGGTGGACAAAAGCACAATGAGTCGTTGAGGGCGGCGTCTGTCATCATCGCAACAAGATCTTTCTAATCTTCAGATCTCCCGCGTGCTGTCCGGCCGCCCACAGCTGTGACTCCTACAATGTTGGAACGTGCGGATACTCTAATGGGTGGTGATCGACGGATCATAATCAAATACCTCGCTGCTCAATTGGACGTTCCTGTTAGTAGTGCTGACACACTCGTGCACCAGTTGGGGTACTCAAAGGTGTGTGCCCGCTGGGTTGCTCATATACCCTGCAGCCCGAAACTCGCACCTTGCAGGGGAGGGGGGGGGGGTTGTTTGGGGGAGGAGACCAGACAGCGAGGTCATCGGTCTCATCAGATTAGGGAAGGATGTCGGCCGTGCCCTTTCAAAGGAACCATCCGGGCATTTGCCTGGAGCGAGTTAGGGAAATCACGGAAAACCTAAATCAGGATGGCCGGACGCGGGATTGAACCGTCGTCCTCCCGACTGACGTTGACCAGTTGAGTGGTACCATGCGGGCAAACAGGCCCACACAGTACGGTGGTGCAAGGCCCTCACATTGAACTGAGATTATGTTAAAAAATAGGGTTTTGTAGCCAAGCGAATGAAGAAAAATGTGGTGTATTGGAATCCTGAACAAAACCGTCCTGGTTTCAGAAAAAAAATTCGTTGCATTACTTGTCGAACACTTCTCGTATATCTGAAACTGGTGAACTCTCGTCCACGCCGAATTGTGGTCATTATAAAAGCTATAGATAGTGTTCCACGGTATTAGCGTAATGTCTGCTGCAGTAGACAAAGTTTTTGCCCGGTGTGCTAACTTCTGTTTGCCCGTTTGTGACAGTTGTATGGAATTCACTCACCCAGTCGATTTGTTTATGGCGAACGTCTGAGGTTGCTGCTGCCTATTCAGTGTCGAGAGGCAGGTAGATGCACCCGTTAAGGGCGAAAGCTGCGTGAATGGCGAAGGGGTCGATTTTTCAGCTGATCAGAGCAGCCAAAGTGCAGTGAACGGTGTGCCCGCATGAATGCTAATTTTGTCAGATCGCGAGCGGTCGATCGTGCACCGGCAACCTCACCCGCCCGCCGGTGCAGGTGTCGAGGAGTGTCGTCTCGTGTGATGTACTCACACTGTGTGGCAGTTTGCCCGCTATCGATCTCCTCCTTCAGTGTGTGTGTGTGTGTGCGCACCCTATCAAACGCTCTGCTATTTCACTGTGGGGAGGTGGGGTGGTTCGATTGGCCTGTCGGTTGGGGGAGAGCGGAGGGGGAGGGTGGTCTGGACCCCGTACCGCCGCCCTTTCCCGATTCTATTTATACGGGCCGGTGCGCCACCTACACGCGACCGAACCGTGCCGGACGCTCCCGAGCGCGGCCGAAGCCGCCCGCAGCGGCGCCGGCGGCGGGAGTGACGCCGCCGCCGGTTCTCCCCCCCCCCCTCCCCCTCCACGCTCGCCGCCGCCTGCGACCGCTCCTTCAGGACGCGCCAGTTTGCTCTCCGACTCTGCTCCGCCGGCGAGAAGACAGTTGCGGAACCGCCTTGCGTGCGCGCCTGCCGCTATGAACAACAATTCCGTCATGGTGTCCGCGTACGCAGACCCCATCGATTCGGACGCGCCCTTCTTCGTGGACAGATGACTGTGAGTGACCGTGGCGGACGCCGTCGAGCCTCCCCCCGCTGCACTCGGCTTCTCCTTTGGTGCTGCTGCTGCTGTGCAGAATGCCGTATGTCACTCCTGGGCTTTTGTAACGCTGCCGTTCTGCGCTTCTAGCTGTTCTGTGTGCTCCTCTGCAGCCGCGGAAGCGACGATGGCGGGTTCTGCTCTTTCAGTTGTGACCAACAACTGCGCAAAAAAATTAAAGCTCTGCCTGCGCTGCTTATATAAACAACAGAAAGTCTGCCAAGCGTATGAGCTGCCTTCTTTAGAAGTACAAAGCGTTTCGAAGAGCAACAGTACACTCGATCGCGTCACTGCGTAATTTTACTGCTGCTGCCTCGCTGCGCTTCAGCAGCCTCACGCTAGCCAGCATCATATCAACTACATTTTGCAGGCATATTACAAAACTTGAGAAAATTGGGACTGTTTATGTTTAGGATTGTACAATTATTATTTTAACACCTCACATTTCATGTTCGTCTCACTACTAATGTTACTTGCAGTCTAGAATACATTATAGCGTTTTCACTGCTAATTGCCCTAACCAAAGGTTTCTGAGACTGTACTGCTTAGCTGACGTCGTTCAAAAAAAGAAAAAAAAATCTGCCAGTTATTGGAACTGCTGAGAGGAATCTACGCACTTGTGAAATACACTTTCACGCTTCTAATGCAGGTGTGCTCTGCTGATATTTACTTATTATTAATTTCATTGTCACCGTCCTGACTAACTTAAAAGGCGAGAGGATCGTACAGACAGATTGACTTCTATGCATTGTCGAAATATCTGTCATTATAATCAGTAATCACATATCTTAGACTAAGGCTGCGTATTATTTCACGCTTGCTAATAATCGTGACAATAGTTCATCAACTTTCACGTCAGGGTCACAGAGATGCGTACGATCAGTTGGCTTTGTATGGAGACCATGACACAAATGACAAATTTTTGCTAATTGCGTAAACTATTAAATTATAATTAGACTTTGGGAGAAAGAATTATTCTATCTCTTACAATCTACACGAAAAAAGGCTGACGGCTACAGGTTCTTTGTATTTTTTATTTCTCTCTTCGTACAATTTTTGCTAAGCCAGTTACTAATAACGATCAGAACCATACGACACTGAGCGACCTTATAGTCTAAGAGCATCAGTATGCAGGCCATAGAAGCTAGTGGGCTAACGGTATTCGATTGGCGACGAAGATAGTTGTTATTAGATTTAGGTATTATCTTCGACAATGCAATAACTTTTTTTTTTGGGTCTTGGTGGTGCAACTAATATTTCTTTCGCGTGCAGTGATTCTCTGTAATAACGATAAATATCAAAAATATCATCGTAGTATACTATCACAAGTGGAGTGAAACTTTTCTGTCTTTCGATTTTGCTTCATAATTTTACCGTCAGTAATTTATTGACATTGCATAAGTGGGATGTTAAATACAATTGAAATGGTTTTCGACACTTCTTCTTTCGCCGGCCGAAGTGGCCGCGCGGTTCCAGGCGCTACAGACAGGAACCGCGCTACCGCTACGGTCGCAGGTTCGAATCCTACCTCGGGCATGGATGTGTGTGATGTCCTTAGGTTATTTAGTTTTAAGTAGTTCTAAGTCTAGGGCACTGATGACCTCAAATGTTAGGTCCCATAGTGCTCAGAGCCACTTCAACCATTTGAACTTACTCTGGATTTTAGTTGTTGTCAGGGATCACTTGTCCTGGATGTTAGTTACTGTTCTGTGATAAAAGGAATATTGGCAGACGATATTCTACGCGGGTACTGTTACGCACTTCCTGTACGAAGCAGCGTATGGCGATGAGACGATGTGGGACTTTCTGACCCTGATTGCTTGGTATGACAGCATTCCTGGGCGGAAGGTCGAATTCTCAGATAACAAGTGTCGCTTGGCTGTGCCGAGCGCGAAAACAAACTCCACGCCTTATCAGCAATGACTCCCATAGCATGCCATTACTTGTCCCCATAAACAGACCCGTACACCCACAACCTCTCAGCAGATGTCCAAATGTCTTATATCAGGCGTAGCAGCAAATCAAGCCTGACAAGGCATGTGTATCTCTCACGAAGCCTCCCAGAGAAGTGTACTGTATTAGCAAAAGTATATCGTTCCTCATAGTTTGCTATGGGTGTGTCCACACATCTGGTTGGCCAGCTCACATTCTTCGTCTCACCAGACGAATTACTTCGTAGGAACGTTTGTAGCTGTTTTGTGACCGTCTTTTCTCACGGCACAGCAAGAAAGTAATTCTTTGAAAACATTCCTGTCTTATCCCGAGTATTTTTCAGTTTCTCCAGCATCTCCAAATAGCGTCTCCAGGAAAGTCATCAGTTTGTCAGGTCCGATCGACAGTTAGTTGTGGCATTTATCTCCTACTCGGAGGCCAACAACGGACCACGAATCGCGTTCATCAGTCGTGCATCTACACTGGTACATTCTACTCCAGGCAGCTTGTGATCTACTCAGTGCAAGATGTTCTTTCAGTCGTATATTTACGATTAATAAAACGTCGACGGAGCCTTTTTATTAACATTTCATTTCGCACACTGTCAGACTGCCAAGCTAAAGCGGAAGTTGTGTGTCTCTTGCCTGAGAGGTTTTCGCATTAGTCGTATAATTTACTTGTGCAAGTTCTGGCTATATGCACATGCACGCATGATATTGTGCTTTTCAGATCATGAAAAGTAATCAAGTGACATATCGTCGACATATAAATTCAACGTTCGTGACCCAAGAGAAATCATATGACCACTAAAGCCTTATGGAGGTAATCAATATCAGCCTATGGGAACCACACAACCCTTATACCCGACCGCTAATCAAACAAGATCTGGTTGTTTTTAGAAATACTCAAATTCTTCTGGATACCTTTATTTAAATACGCTTCGGCACTTCTGTATATGTGAAAGTTTAAAAACATGAATATTAAAATAATATTTTACGGTTGATATTTTAATAAATACCTGCAAAAAGCAGCTGTAAACAATATGCTGCAACGCTTTCGCTTATTTCGTCGTCATCTGACAGGCTTTAAGACCCCTGGAATCAGAATTTTTATTCATTATAGAACTCTCGTACATTTCTGCGAGTGATTTCTCGTGATTGCGCTAAACGTCTCGTTTAGCCAGTTTGTAGCATTAGTGGCTGATCGCAGTGGGACAGTACTATCACTTTAACAGTTGCTGCCTTACTTACAGTGGGTGGAGAAAAATGTGGAAACACCAAAAACACAAAACATTACCATACCTAACACGGTGTAGGAAAACCGTAGGCATTCAATATAGTTTCCAGCTCCTCTATGGTTTTCAGTGGAATCTGATATTATTCTTCCTGCAAAATAGCGGCAATTTCACGTAACGATGATGGAGGTGAAAACAATCACTCACTCCTTCTCCCAAAGTAGACCACAGAGGTTCAATAAAATTGATATGTGCTGACTGTGGCGGTCAGTAGAGACGCGATAGTTCAGCCGTGAACAGGGCCCTGACGTCGGGGAGCACAAAATCAACACTGGGAGAGAAACTTTGTACCATAGGATAGACATGATTATCCAAAATGGTCGCATTTTCGTTGGCAGTAATGCGGGCTTGCAGAGTAACCATAGAGCCCACGGAATATCATGACGTGGCTGTCCAAATCATCGCTGAACCCCGCCCTTTTGTTACTCTTGGCACATGAACTCGGCCAGAAGTTGGAAACAAGACTCATGCGACCGAATGACTTTCTTGAATTGCTCCACAGCCCAGGTCTTACGCCTTCGGAACAACGTTTTCCTGCTACGGGCATTTGCATCACTGATGAGTGAGTTTGGAATTTCAGCTCTACCTTAAATTCCCTGCTTACAGAGCTGCCTTCGTGTTGTTTTGGTCCAAACAGGGTTCACGAGTGCGACATTCAGTTCTGCAGTGACGTTTGCAGCAGTCGTCCCCGGATCTTTCGTCACAAACGTTTTCAGTGACCGTCCGACAGTATCACTCAATACACGTTTTCGTCGGATGATGTTTTTCCGCTTTCCCTGTATGTAATATAAATCTTCATTACAGTGCCTCCTGAAACATCAAATTTTTCGGCTACCTTGTTACGGAATCACCCACCATAGGAGCACCAGCAATTTGCCCACGTTCTAATTCACTTTGATTCAACATAATGCACTCACACCCTACACAGAATACTGTTCTGACCACGACTGACAGTTGCAACGTATTGAGGACATTGCAGAGGTGCCTTTCGTGGACAAATACAACAGCGCAACGTGCAGACTTAGCTACCATCAGCATTTCTGTTCAAGTGTGCATTACTCGCGCTGTTTCTATATTTATTTGCAATCTATGTACATGCCACCTGCCTCCCTGGACAAATTCCTGCGAACACACGTGCCAGACATACATGCGGTGTTCCCCATATTCAGTTTTGAAGTCTGATAGATAAAGGAACAGGGTTACAGTAGTATAAAGTTCCACAGCATGGCAACTTTTTGATGGTGCGTATAAAAAGTCTTTTATGGAAGTTGCGGTACACAATTTAAACAAGATTTCATAAACAGTTGTGATGTCTGCTCTTATGTTGTCATTTGAACTTTGTTTCTTACCTTGGAATCATATTTTGGTTGTATAACATTTATTCCTAGTGTCTGGGTAGTATTCCTTCTGCAGCATAACTGTTTAGGGATGTAGGTGAAAAAATAACGACAATCAATTTCAGTTGAATGCCATTCGAAAATTTTCTTTAATGGTTACTCCTGCCGCCCATGTTGTTCTCGTCATGTTATATGCTCCTAGCCTAGTGGCATAAACATTATGCATGTTTTTTTATCATTGACAGACGTTAATTGATTAGCGTGCCAGCGACTTTTTAAAGAAGTACAGTCTTCGTGCCATCCTATATTTCGACGAAAGTAAATTGTGTATTACCAGAATAACTGAAGCACAAGTAACTTCATAGGGAAGTTTTTCACAGCGCACACGCACTCACACCACACACACACACACACACACACACACACACACACACACACACACTACGTTGATGCCTAGTTTCGTTAATTGTCAATCGTACTCTGTAACAACTGTGCTTTTGCGTATGACAGACTATCTAGTCTCACAAATACAGCCATAAGAAAATACTGATTAAAGTAAAACATAAAGGTGGTTTGACACTAACACAATGTTGATTGATCTAATTTCTGGAATGACAGTGTTGCAGTTATCATTCAAATGCGATGGCCAATCGAATAGTGAAGAACGATCGGTTGCGAAATGGAAACCACAGTGAAAATCTGATGAAGTTTTGTACAGATGAGCTGGGCAGTGTCTCTAGTATGCCCGTAGATAGTGTACGTCGCTCTATAAAGTTCTGGGCGCACTGTGAGCGCGTAAAGATCCCTGAAAAATAGTGACTCCCGTCAATTATGGGTGCCTGCTGAGAGATTTCGCCTGATTTCATGCAACTTCTTCTTCATGACAGTTCTAGGCCGCACATTGCAGGGGAAACAAGGACGCCCCTGCAGCGTTTTCGGTGGCAAGTGTTTTGGTCACCCACCATACAGCCCAGACTTAGCTCTCTCTGATGTTAATCTCTGCTCAAATGAACAGCTGGCTATGAAGACAATATCTTGACACAGACAACGAAATGTAGCCCAGCGTAAAAGAAAATTGTCGGGAAGTACTGGAGACTGCGTTCCATTTCGAGGGTACTGGAAAGTTGGGACAGCGCTAAGATAGATGTCTAAGTCGGAGTGGCGACTATGCAAAGAAGGAGCTGCAAGGTGTAGCTAACCGCTGCAAATAAAACAGTTTTGATTTTCGCTGTGTTTTCCATTTCGCGCCCGAGCGTTCCTTACCTTCCAAATAGTCCTCGAACATTCTAAACTTGCAGATATAAAACATAAGTAAATTACTTAGTACAAAAATGCATTGAAATGTATGTGAAGAAACAGATCGCGGAGGATTTGTGTTTGTGTAAAAAATGCAGATCCCATTCTCAACATTATTCAAAGAAAGACATAATTTCCACCATGCTTCTGATTAAACGCCATCGTATTAACATACCTAATCTGTCATACTTGCTAGCAATCGGCGTGATATCTATAATACGAATAAAAGTATAGCCAAACATTGCACTTGTAGTGATGACACTGTAAATACTTAAATTCAACGCCTTAAATTTAGCTATGGGCAACACTTGCATTATTATTGTAATCTTGTTACCGAATGGGGTTGTTCCGTAGCAGATCACTACGTTTCAGATTACACACATTGAATTAATTTAGACAATGAAATCCCGTACTGCAATGTTGTGTGAAGTAACTTCCATACAGATTAAAGCAACATAATTAGCACGGCAGCATGGCAATAGTCGGAAGATACTGAAACAAAATAATTATGAACACTCTCTTCGTATTGCTCTTCGTATCACAGAGTTCTGTATACTCATACAGTAGCCACAAGAAGAATAGTTAACAAAAAAATTGCAAAACTAAAAGTAAATTCGACGACGAGACAGATGCATTACCATCGACAACAACATTTTATAATGAATACATAAAGCTACCAATTCCAATACATAAAGCTACCAATTCCAAGGTATCAAGGCATATCAAATATATTTAGCTCAAATATATTTAGCTTTACCTGGTTACAGTACTCTGTTTATCGCACTTAAATACAACGATACTTAATATTGCCCCCACAAAAGTGATAATGATCTCGTAGAATGAAACAGGACACACGGCATAATTTTGAGGTGACTGTAACTTCAAAGTCAATGAAACTGGGCAATAGGAATGAGTAAGCATAAGTTGTTTTATCAGCCGCGCCTTCGGTTCGAATCGTGCTGTTGAACGGCGTCATTATTCCTGGCGGGAATTAGCAGATCCAAACAGGCTATTGGTTCCGGTGATGATGTTTTGATGATGATGTTTTGTTTGTGGGGCGCTCAACTGCGTGGTTATCAGCGCCCGTACAATTATCCAATCTTTGCTCAGTCCAATTTCGCCACTTTCCTGGATGATGATGAAATGATGAGGACAACACAAACACCCAGTCATCTCGAGGCAGGTGAAAATCCCTGACCCCGCCGGGAATCGAACCCGGGACCCCGTGCTCGGGAAGCGAGAACGCAACCGCGAGACCACGAGCGGCGGACTATTGGTTCCGGTTCGGTGGAGCTGTGTAGTACACTGTCGTTAGGCAAATTTGTGCCCTTTTACAGTTCTTTCATGTCCACGCTCCTCACGGTGGACAGTTCTACGACATTCCACTCTTCAGCCACAAACATTTATACTAACACAGAAAGTTTCCAGATTTTAAAAAACAATAGTAAGATATTACATGGTTTTTAAAACTATTAAAATGTTGATTATACATTAATTACATTGAAAATAAAACTGATGATGTATTTTTTTAAAACTGGAAGGACGGGAGGGGACAATTTGGAAGAGGAGAGGTTGTGTAGTTCTGGTGGTGTAAGGTGTCAGATATTAATGGAGCAGGAAGTTTGGTATTTGGGAATAGACGTAATGTGGGACGGTGAGTGCTAGCTAAACATTGCTTTTTAGGATAGGTGTAACTATTATGGAGAACACAGCTTAGTTATGAAGAACAAAGAATAGCAGAGGATGGAAAGGGAGGAGAGTGCTTCATGTAGGGAAGGATAGGGAGTGATTGAGATCTTCTATGAAAGGTAAATGTCAGCGCGGATTTCACTGTCTGTGGGATGGTGTCTGTTAAAGTTGCGTAGGGTGATGATATGGAGAATAAATACGTGTAGGGCTGGTGCGATATTCTGGTATAGGTGCGGCAGCGTACGAGAATTGGAAACTAGAGGGGAAACAATAAAGTTGTGAAACGTTCTCGCAGGCGTTGATTGTGTGTGAGGATGAAGGGGAAGTGATGAGCTGGCAAGGAAGGCATGTAAGGGGGGGTGAACGGATGGGAAGGCAGGCAGGGTGCGTGCTGTTCAAGGATTCGGAGACAGTGAAGGAATTTACATGGAGTAGATTTCCTGGCTACATTGGCATGGCGAAAACTGTAATTGATCCTGGCGTTGTAGAGGATGGTAGAGGGATGAAATTTCATTGTTCGGTCAGTTAGTAGTTTGTCTGTTGTGGGCTTTCTCTTAGATAGTGTCCATGTTAGCTCACGGACAAATGTTCGTCTGAAGTGTCTTAGTATGTTAGTTAATTTGATAGGGCGGTCATAAATGGCCACGAAAATGTCATGGCCACATTAAAGATGCGAGAAGTTTGTCCTGTAATTATTCCCTGCATGGCTTGAACGGATGTCAAACGACTGTTGGAGTTTCTGAAGGATAAGGTACAGGACTGGTAAGGTGGTGCCATCAGCATAGTGGATGAAATCGACAGGAGGTGGTGGTTTGAGGGTGTCGGCAGTGCAAAGACATATAGGAACGAAGAAAGGACGGAACCTTGGGGCTGCTTCTGCAATAGGATGGAAGGCACGGGGATTGTTGTTAGTATGTCCACAAAGGATGGGCTATTGGATAAAAATTACACGATAAGGTGGAGATAATTAATTGGAATTGCATAGTTCTGGAGTTCCACAGCTAAACACCACATAGCTACTCTTCGTTTCCAGCCCTTATCGAAACTTATACCCAATTCACATGTTGCAACAGGGTAAGCAAGTAGCAATGCAGACATCATTTCGCAGTTATAGCTTCTAGCTATGATCTTCGTGCTCTGCTCGCCCGCTCGTATTAAGTAATGTCTCTTTCGTACAAAGATAGTTCCTTGTTATTTCCTTGTACTGCTACAGACAATTTATACACATAATATATTGCTTAAATTCATTAGTTTCCACCCTCCTTTTATTTCTTTCTGCATTTCACTATGTCTTCGTTAAGGTTAACTATCTTTAGTTCCCTTCTAATATATTTAGATCTCTTCCCCTCAGATAAAGTATAGCCATCCACATTATATCCTGTATTTTCTACTCTTCTACTTTGTTGTGTCGACAGTGTCTAATATTCACTTCCATAAGGAAATTTTGTCACTTTCATTCCTGTGTAGAATTTTAAAATGGTCTATCGCCTGTTAGTAAAGAGAAGTTAACTGGTTTTATAAAGTAATTGAAAGTTACTAAAGCTTTGAATAGATCTGAATCAGTATCATAGCAAGACTCACTAAAGAAACAATGATTATATGGGTTATCAAACGATATTTGTAACAGGTTTGACGATTTGTTGGGAGGGAGGACGCAGCACGTTAACTTGGAGGTGCAGTCGTAGACATATGTAGAATTAGCTGCAGGTGTGTCCTGAGGAAGTGTGTTGGGACCCTTTCCGTTCATGCTGCATGTTATTGCCCTGGCTGACAATATTAATAGTAAGAGCAGACTTTCTGCATATGAGACATTTACACGTAATTAAGTATTTTCTATAAACAAGTACACAGTCAGATCTTGGTAACATTTCAAAGTGGTGCATGATTGGTACATGACTGGTAACTGAAGTGTTCAGAAGTGTAAAATTGTAATTGTCACAAAATGTAAAAACAAATTATTGTGTGATTACAGAATGAGTCGATCAAATGACACGAATACCTGGATGTAACTATTTGTAGGAATGTGGTATGGAATGATGACACAGGCTTATCGTGGTAACGCAGCTGACAGAGGTCGGTTCGTTTGTAGAACCCTGGGAAAAGTTTACGTAGAAGATTGCTTACAGAACACTGTGCGACCCATCCTAGAATATTGCTTAAGTGTGTGGGATCCGTTCCATATAGGACTGACAGGGAATACTGACTGTATACAAGAGGGCAGCACGAGTGGCGACACGTCGTTTGATCCACGGGAGAGTCTCGAAATGCTGTTAAACAATAACTAGTAGACGGTTGAAGGTAGACGGGAACGATCCTGCGGAAAGCTACCTCCAAAGTTCCGAGGAATCTAGAGATATCTTTTAGTCTCTGTATATTGCTGCCGTAGAGACCACTAAGGACATGATTAGACTGATTACAGTGCGCACAGAGCTATTTAGGCAGTCATTTTCCTACGCTCCATGCGCGTGTGGAACAGAAAGAAACTCTTACAAGTGGTAAAATGAGAAGTGCCGTCTGGTATGCACTTCAGAAGGGCTTACAGAGTAAGTAAGTGCCCGAGGAATGATGCATGTAAACAGCGGTGACCTTGAAACAGCCAATCACAGCTCAAGTTTCAGGACGGCCGGCAAAAGATCTCTGTTCCGAACACAAACCAATTTGATATCCTCGCTTGGCACGGATTGGACCTAGCAGCGATGCTGCAGGTTAAATGCGCCTGTAAGACGATGCTGCAGGTTAAATGCGCATGTAAGACTCCAGTAGACTTGTTTCTTATAGTGTGTAGCCACGCCGGCAATGTGGAAGAAGCGAGGGAGCAGCATAAACGTACTCTTTTGGTTGGCGTCACAGAGCGGTCAGGTTAAACACTCACACTGGAAAGCTCACCGGAAAGCTCGAGAACCATTGAAGTAGGAATGAAATCGTAAGAAGCCGACGTGGAAGGGGAGGGGAGAAGAGTGTAAGACTGGAGGAACGCAGAGAGCTGGCAGCAATGCAGGGCGCGCGGCGTCGCGGCGCCGTCCAGTGCAGCGTGGTGGGGCGGCTGAGAGGGGCGGGGGGGGGGGGGGGATGGGGTGTCTGGCGTCGGCGTCGGCGTCGTGGCGCTGTAACGATCCGGCCGCCATGTGGCGCCGCGGAAGGCGCGCCCCGGCTTCGAGCTCCGTTGCGGACACTGCGCGCTTCTGCAGTGGCCGGGCTGCCCGTTGCGGGGAGGGGGCGTCGCCCCACGCTGCATTCTACACCTACATCTATACACAGTGGCAACCACTCTCAAGTGCATGGCAGAGAGAACTTCTCGCATTATCACATATCGAGACTGCTTCCCGTTCCTTTCTCGTACGGAGAGTGGGAAGCATGACTGCTAAAATGTCTCTGTGCGCTGTAAAGAAGCGCACGACTCAATAGACGGAGAGGCCCTGTTAAATATAATTCATTATTTCGCGATTTTTTTGATTCTGACTGGAACAAAATACAGGACTACTGTACACCGAGGTGACAACAGTCAGAGGATAACAATATGCACATATAAGGTGGTGGTAGTATCGCATTGTTGTGTTGTTGTGGTCTTCAGTCCTGAGACTGGTTTGATGTAACTCTCCATGCTGCTCTATCCTGTGCAAGCTTCTTCATATCCCAGTACCTACTGCAGCCTACATCCTTCTGAATCTGCTTAGTGTGCTCATCTCTTGGTCTCCCTCTACGATTTTTACCCTTCACGCTGCCCTCCAGTACTAAATTGGTGATCCCTTGATGCCTCAGAACACGTCCTATCAACCGATCCCTTCTTCTAGTCAAGTTATGCCACAAACTCCTCTTCTCCCCAATTCTATTCAATACCTCCTCATTAGTTATGTGATCTACCCATCTAATCTTCAGCATTCTTCTGTAGCACCACATTTCGAAAGATTCTATTCTCTTCTTGTCCAAACTATTTATCGTCCATGTTTCACTTCGATTCATGGCTACACTCCATACAAATACTTTAAGAAACGACTTCCTAACACTTAAATCAGTACTCGATGTTAACAAATTCCTCTTCTTCAGAAACGCTTTCCTTGCCATTGCCAGTCTACATTTTATATCCTCTCTACTTCGACCATCATCAGTTATTTTGCTCCGCAAATAGCAAAACTCCTTTACTAATTTAGGTGTCTCATTTCCTAATCCAATTCCCTCAGCATCACCCGACTTAATTCGACTACATTCCATTATCCTTGTTTTGCTTTTGTTGATGTTCATCTTATACCCCATTTTCAAGACACTGTCCAATCCATTCAACTACTCTTCCAAGTCCTTTGCTGTTTCTGACAGAATTACAATATCATCGGCGAACATCAAACTTTTATTTTTTCTCCATGAATTTTAATACCTACTCCGATCTTTTCTTTTGTTTTCTTTACTGCTTCCTCAATATACAGATTGAATAGCATCGGGGAGTGGCTACAATCCTGTCTCACTCCCTTCCCAACCACTGCTTCACTTTCATGTATAGCCGGCCGGAGTGGCCGTGCGATTCTAGGCGCTACAGTCTGAAACCGAGCGACCGCTACGGTCGCAGGTTCAAATCCTGCCTCGGGCGTGGATGTATGTGATGTCCTTAGGTTAGTTAGCTTTGATTAGTTCTAAGTTCTAGGCGACTCATGACCTCAGAAGTTAAGTCGCATAGTGCTCAGAGCCATTTGAACCATTTGGAACCCTTTCATGTCCCTCGACTCTTATAACTGCCATCTGGTTTCTGTACAAACTGTAAATAGCTTTTCGCTCCCTGTATTTTACCCCTGCAACCTTCAGAATTTGAAAGAGAGTGTTCCAGTCAACATTGTCAAAAGCTTTCTCTAAGTCTACAAATGTTAGAAACGTAGGTTTGCCTTTCCTTGATCTTTCTTCTAAGATAAGTCGTAGGGTCAGTATTGGCTCACGTGTTCCAACATTTCTACGGAATCCAAACTGATCTTCCCCGAGGTCAGCTTCTACCAGTTTTTCCATTCCTCTGTAAAGAATTCGCGTTAGTATTTTGCAGCTGTGACTTATTAAACTGATAGTTCGGTAATTTTCACATCTGTCATACCTGCTTTCTTTGGGATAGGAGTTATTATATCCTTTTTGAAGTCTGAGGGAATTTCACCTGTTTCATACATCTTACTAACCAGGTGGTAGAGTTTTGTCAGGACTGGCTCTCCCAAGGCTGTCAGTAGTTCTAATGGAATGCTGTCTACTCCCGGGGCCTTGTTTCGACTTAGGTCTTTCAGTGCTCTGTCAAACTCTTCACGCAGTATCATATCTCCCATTTCATCTTCATCTACATCCTCTTCCATTTCCATGATATTGTCCTCAAGAACATCGCCCATGTATAGACCCTCTATATACTCCTTCCACCTTTCTGCTTTCCCTTCTTTGCTTAGAACTGGGTTTCCATATGAGTTCTTGATGTTCATACAAGTGGTTCTCTTATGTCCAAAGGTCTCTTTAATTTTCCTGTAGGCAGTATCTATCTTACCCCTCGTGAGATAAGCCTCTAAATCCTTACATTTGTCCTCTAGCCGTCCCTGCTTAGCCATTTTGCACTTCCTGTCGATCTCATTTTTGAGACATTTGTATTCCTTTTTGCTTGCTTCACTTACTGCATTTTTGTATTTTCTCCTTTCATCAATTAAATTCATTATCTCTTCTGTTACCCAAAGATTTCTACTAGCCCTCGTCTTTTTACCTACTTGAAGTATCGCATACACAAGATATAAAACGACTTTGCTTTGGTTGAGCTGTTGTTTGCACTCAAGTGATTCGTGTGATATGGCCACACGACGGGAAGTAACAGACTTTGAACGCATAATGGTTAGGTAGAGCTACACTCTTGGGACAATGCATTTCGGAAATCGTTAGGGAAAACTCAATATTCTGAGATCCACAGCGTCAGGAGAATGCCGAGAATAGTAAATTTAAAGCATTACCTGTCACCGCTGACAACGCAGTGGCCGACGCCTTTCACTTAACGACTGAGAGCAGCGGAGTGTGCGTAAAGGTGTCAGTGCTAACAGGAAAGTAACTCTACGTGAAATAACCGCACAAATCAATGTGGGACATACGACGAAAGTATCCGTTGGGACATTGCGGCGAAATTTCGCGTTACCGGGCTTTTATGTCTGTAGATGACAGACACGAGCGCGTTTGCTAACAGCACATCGCCTGCAGAACCTCTCATGGGCTCGTGACCGTATCGGTCTGACCCGAGACGTCTGGAAAACCGTGACCTCGAGTCCCGATTTCAGTTGGTAAGAGCTGATGCTAGTTTTCGTGTGTGGCGCAAACCCCACGAAGGCACGGACCCAAGTTTCAACAGGGCACTGTACAAGCTGGCGGTGGCTCCATAATGGTGTGTGTTTACATGGAATAGACTGTGTCCAGGAAATGTTCGGATACTTGGAGACCATTTTCAGCCATTCGTGAATGACAATGCGCCATGTTCACTGGGCCACATTCTGGACAATATGGGCAAATGATTTGTCCATCCAGATCTGCTGACAAGAATACCATCGAACATCTGTGGGAGATAACAGAGAAGTCAGTTCATCTACAAACTTCTGCACCGACAATAACTGCGCGTATACGGCTATAGAGACGTTACGGCTAATAATGGAAGCAAGGCTAAAGCAAAATCAATACACATTCATAGGATTTGTCGACCTGGAAAAAGCGTTCGACAATATAAAATGGTGCAAGCTATTCGAGATTCGGAAAAAAGTAGGGGTAAGCTATAGGGAGAGACGAGTCATATACAATATGTACAACAACCAAGAGGGAATAATAAGAGTGGACGATCAAGAACGAAGTGCATGTATTAAGAAGGGTGTAAGACAAGGCTGTAGCCTTTCGCCCCTACTCTTGAATCTGTACATCGAGGAAGCAATGATGGATATAAAAGAAAGATTCAGGAGTGGAATTAAAATTCAAGGTGAAAGGATATCAATGATACGATTCGCTGATGACATTGCTATCCTGAGTGAAAATGAAGAAGAATTAAATGATCTGCTGAACGGAATGAACAGTCTAATGAGTACACAGTATGCTTTGAGAGTAAATCGGAGAAAGACGAAGGTAATGAGAAGTAGTAGAAATGAGAACAGCGAGAAACTTAACATCAGGATTGATGGTCACGAAGTCAATGAAGTTAAGGAATTCTGCTACCTAGGCAGTAAAATAACCAATGACGGACGGAGCAAGGAGGACATCAAAAGCAGACTCGTTATGGCAAAAAAGGGGTTTCTGGCCAAGAGAAGTCTACTAATATCAAATACCGGCCTTAATTTGAGGAAGAAATTTCTGAGGATGTACGTCTGGAGTACAGCATTGTATGGTAGTGAAACATGGACTGTGGGAAAACCGGAACAGAAGAGAATCGAAGCATTTGAGATGTGGTGCTACAGACGAATGTTGAAAATTAGGTGGACTGATAAGGTAAGGAATGAGGAGGTTCTACGCAGAATCGGAGAGGAAAGGAATATGTGGAAAACACTGATAAGGAGACGGGACAGGATGATAGGACATCTGCTAAGACATGAGGGAGTGACTTCCATGCTACTAGAGGGAGCTGTAGAGGGCAAAAACTGTAGAGGAAGACAGAGATTGGAATACGTCAAGCAAATAATTGAGGACGTAGGTTGCAAGTGGTACTCTGAGATGAAGAGGTTAGCACAGGAAAGGAATTCGTGGCGGGTCGCATCAAACCAGTCAGTAGACTGATGTTAAAAAAAAAAAATAGAGACGACATGGCTCAATATTTCTGCAAGGGAATTCTAACGACTTGTTGAGTCCATGCCACGTCAAGTTGTTGTAATACGCCAGGCAAAATGATGTCCAGCGAGATATTTGGAAGTATCCCATGACTTTCATCATCTCAGTGTAAATGATTCATTCGTTTTGAAAGTTTTATGTTTTCTAAAGTGTTTCATACGCAGACATGACTGATGCACGGATGAAACTATAAATTCACATTGTGCCCACAGTTGGCGTTGCCAATGCAGTGCCTTGACAAAATGGCAACAAAGTAAGAAAAGGGTTTTTGTATGTTGGAATATGCGAGATGTTCTGTTATAACAGTGCAGCGTGCATTCAAAGAGAACTAAGGAAAATAATGACCATGTAAACTGAGGACTGTGCGTTGCAATCGACAATTAAGTGACACTGGTCCTCTAGGTAAATAGAAAAGTACCGGTAGGTCAAGTTGGTTGGCTGGTTGCTTGGTTTGTGGGATTGAAGGGTCGGTCAAGTGCAACCAGATCCAACAGTGGAGGGGGTGAGAGAAAGTTCCTCCCATGCAGCGGGCCCGGGTTCGATTCCTGGCCGGGGTGGAGATTTTCTCCGCACGTGAACTGGGTGTTGTGCTGCTCTTCGTCATCATTTCATCCTCATCACCGGCACGCAAGTCGACCAGTGTAGTGTCGACTGCAATAACATTTCCACTTGGCGGCCGAATTTCCCCGAACGGGGCGTCCCGGCCAAGAAAGTCATACGATCATTTCATTTGATTTATGAAGTCTTATCAGCTGTCCATGTAATCCGTGGGTTTTCATGTCAAGTGTGTGCCTTAGGATCTTTACGGACGTAATCAACCATTTATTGATAAATCTAATGGAACACATTAGATGGTTCAAATGGCTCTGAGCGCTATGGGACTTAACTGCTGTGGTCATCAGTCCCCTATAACTTAGAACTACTTAAACCTAACTAACTTAAGGACATCACACACATCCATGCCCGAGGCAGGATTCGAACCTGCAACCGTAGTGGTCGCGCGGTTCCAGACTGTAACGCCTAGAACCGCTCAGCCACTCCGGCCGGCGGGCACATTAGAGAGCCTTCGCAAACATACATACCCTCTCTCTGCAAATCGAAGAAAAACAGCAAGAAAGTTCACGAAAAGTGGAAACATGACCAAAAAAACCAAAAAGCAAGTGGTAATCAACAAAAGCATAAAAAAATTGCCTACACTGAATGAACAGAATTACCTGAATCAACAGCAAACATACAGGTGCATGTGTTTCGTATGTTGTACAGATAGCTTGTAAGACCACTATAGTGTATGCTGTTATTACCTCCCGTCCCAGTTTGGAGTAAACACAACGATGGTGCTACACTGGTATAGCCTAAATTTCGCTTTACCGGTTAATAAAGGGCTGCTATAAATGATTCATTCGTTTTCAGAATTCTATATTTTCTACTGTATTACATGTACAAATATAACTGATGCACGGATAAAACTGTAAACTCACCGAGTTTACATTGTGCCCACCATTGGCGCTTCGAGTGCAGTGCCCTGACAAAATGGCGAGAAGGCAAGAAAAGAGTTTTTGTGTGTTGGAATATGCAAAATGTTTTTCTGTTATAACAGTGCAGCATGCATTCAGAAGGAATTATTTGAAAAGCATTACCATGTAAACCACACGTTATGTGATTGTATGGACAATTTATGGACGCTGGTTATCTCTGTAAACAGAAAATTACTGTTCGATCAAGTGGGCCAGATGCAACCGTGGAGAGGGCGAGAGAAAGTTTCGGACACTGTCGGGAAAAAAAAAAAAAAAAAAGAAAAAAAAAAAAAAAAAAAAACCCGGAGGATTATGGTCGGCGCCTTCAGCTTTACATCACAGTCCAGGAAGGGCTTGCGGATTAACATTCCGCCTCCAAGCATCCTTTCATTTATCTGGAATGGTTAATCGCCGCTGTGCGAGAGTGTGGGGCACTGAAAGTCCTCATGAAATTGTGGTGCATGAACGAGCTTCCCCGAAGGTTAATGTTTTAAGCTGTACGGGGTGTTTTTCTTCTGTAAAAGGACTGTGACGGGTATCGCTTTCCGTGGTATTTTGCAATTGTGGTTGTTTCCACAACTGACTACTGATTCCAAGATTTTTATCTTCCAACAAGACAGGGCATCTCCGTCACTGGAGCATCCATGTTCGCCGCTGAATAATCGAGGAAGTTCCGCGGCGCTGTATTGACGTAGTGGTGAAGATGAAGTGGCCTTGTTCTCTTGACCCCCACTTCCCCCAGTTCGCTTGATCTAATGCCTTGTGACTTTTTCCTATGCTGGTATATGAAGCACCATGTCTACATACCCACACAGCTAAGAGGAGTGGAACAGCTCAGAGCCCGCCGGTGTGGCAGAGCGGTTCTAGACGCTTCAGTCTGGAACCGCGCGACCGCTAGGGTCGCAGGTTCGAATCCTGCCTCGAGCATGGATCTGTGTGATGTCCTTAGGTTAGTTAGGTTTGAGTAGTTCTAATTTCTAGGGGGCTGATGACCTCAGAAGTTAAGTCCCATAGTGCTCAGAGCCATTTGAACCATTTTTGAACAGCTCAGAGAACGAATCAGTACTAATGTGATGACCATTGAGGGGATCCTGCTGCATGAGGTAAGGAACGAACTTGACTACCGCTTGCTTGTGCGTCGCGTGACCTGAATGGCACTCATGGGACTTCTGCAGAGTGCAAAATGCAAACTTGGCCACTTTACGGTTCCACTCATGCATCAGTCATGTTTGTATATGTAAGATTTTGGAAAATATAGAGCTCTGAAAAGGAATGAATCATTCATAATATCCCTGTGTATCAAATTGTTTGTTTGCAATGGTTTCCCCGAAAGTCGAATTTATGAAGAGAGAAGAGTCAAACCTTCTATCCCGTATTTTGCATTTCTTCATCTACATCTACATCTACATTTATACTCCACAAGCCACTCAACGGTGTGTGGCGGAGGGCACTTTCCTGTTCCAGTCGCGTATGATTCGCGGGAAGAACGACTGTCGGAAAGCCTCCGTGCGCGCTCGAATCTCTCTAATTTTACATTCGTGATCTACTCGGGAGGTATAAGCAGGGGGAAGCAATATATTCGATACCTCATCCAGAAACGCACCCTCTCGAAACCTGGACAGAAAGCTACACCGCGATGCAGGGCGCCTCTCTTGCAGAGTCTGCCACTTGAGTTTGCTAAACATCTCCGTAACGCTATCACGCTTACCAAATAACCCTGTGATGAAACGCGCCGCTCTTCTTTGGATCTTCTCTATCTCCTCTGTTAACCCGACCTGGTACGGATCCCACACTGATGAGCAATACTCAAGTATAGGTCGAACGAGTGTTTTGTAAGCCACCTCCTTTGTTGATGGACTACATGTTCTAAGGACTCTCCCAACGAATCTCAACCTGGTACCCGCCTTACCAACAATTAATTTTATATGATCATTCCACTTCAAATCGTTCCGCACGCATACTCCCAGATATTTTACAGAAGTAACTGCTACCAGTGTTTGTTCCGCTATCATCATACACTAAATGATGTATTCGCAATACATTACGTTGGTCTATGTTAAGGGTCAGTTGCCACTCCCTGCACCAAGTGCCTGTCTGCTGCAGATCTTCCTGCATTTCGCTGCAATTTTCTAATGCTGCAACTTCTCTGTATACTACAGCATCATCCGTGAAAAGCCGCATGGAATGAAAAGCAATGGTCCCATAACACTCCCCTGTGGCACGCCAGAGGTTACTTTAACGTCTGTAGACGTCTCTCCATTGAGAACATGCTGTGTTCTGTTTGCTAAAAACTCTTCAATCCAGACACAAAGCTGGTCTGATATTCCGTAGGCTCTTTCTTTGTTTATCAGGCGACAGTGCGGAACTGTATCGAACGCCTTCCGGAAGTCAAGGAAAATGACATCTGCCTGGGAGCCTGTATCTATCAGCCCTATCTATCACTCATATTTGTATAAGATTTTGGGAAATATAGAGCTCTGAAAACGAATGAATCATTCATAGTAACCCTGTGTATCAAATTGTTTTTTTTACAATGTTTTCCCCGAAAGTCGAGTTTATAAAAGAAGAGTCAAATCTTCTGTCCCGTATTTTGCGTTTCTTAACGATGACAACACTCGCAGCAACCACACATAATTCCTCTACAGGGTACATTTTTTGTGAGTAGTTCTACAGCAACACGCTGGCAGTTCAGCTAGCGTGAGCTAGACTCGGAAGTGGCTCAAAATGGTTCAAATGGCTCTGAGCACTATGGGACTTAACATCTGAGGTCATCAGTCCCCTAGAACTTAGAACTACTTAAACCTAACTAACCTAAGGACACCGCACACATCCATGCCCTAGGCAGGATTCGAACCTGCGACCGTAACGGTCGCGCGGCTCCAGACTGAAGCGCCCAGAACCGCTCGGCCACACCGTAGAAGTGGCTCACTGCACCCAGAAGCACGGCTCCTCGCATAAAAAGGCATTGTACTACTTCCTCGCACTGCGACGCGAAGATTCATACGTAGACGAGAGTCCCGTTGAACGACGAATACATCTCCGTTGTTCCACGTCAAGGTATTCTTCTTGGCGAGAGAGAAATATGCTGGCGTCTCCGCTGCGGCGCGGCACTCTTCTCACGGACAATAGTGGGTGAAACCGCGTAGAAAGCCGCATATCCTCCGCCTTGACTGACACTCGCGGCGGGCACAATACGGCATTGTTATTTTGTGTGCGGCCGTGCAGGAAGCCGACAAGAGCCGCCGACGTTTTAATTATCGCTGGCGCGTTTTGTTCCGAGCGCTCCAGTTCCTGCTTTGTGCCTCATTAAATGTAGTTTTTAATCGCCACTCTCGCCGTCAGCTATACCTTCCTTGCGGCACTGCAGCTACCTACAAACGCGTGCAGAGAGAAAATTTTCTTTGCATTATCCCGTCGTGTGCGTAGCAGCGAGACTGCAAGGCGAAGGTAACTCTTGTACAAAACTTGCATTCGCTCTTCAGGGATGTCACAAAGAGGGTTACAAACACGTTCAGTTTCCAAGCCCGCAACAACATGTGTCTTTGCTATGCGGCTATGTAATGACTACGTATTACGTTACACAGGCTTAGGAAACTGTCTTATGGGAATACATTGACCGACTAGTTTTCCTTTTTTAAATATATATTTCCTCCTCTAATCGCACAAATAATATTACAGGGTGTCTATAAATGAATATCTGGTTTTTAACGCTTTATAATATTTATCATATTAAACTTATAAATGTTCAGTGTGAGCACCATTTGTCACACGGCACACTTCACTGTACCCATACGCCGGCTAGACCGCAAGAGGCCCAATGACAGCGCTTGCTTTGCATGGTCTCCATGTTCACCTGATCTAACGCCATCAAGGATCGTGTGTACGTGCATCCGCTACCAGCAGACCTCTCTGAATTAAGAAACCGGATTGAAGCAGCTGTTACTACAATCACTAAAGACACAATTACCAACGTTTGGGAACTCGGCTATAGACTTGATGTGTGCCTTGTGACAAATGGTGCTCATATTGAACATTTATAAGGTTCTTGGTAAAACTGTTTGAGTTGCTCTTTCATTTGACATATCATTTATAACTGTAAGTTTAATGTAATAAATATTATAAAGCGTTAAAACCCAGATATTCATTTATAAACACCCTATATTACAAGATTCGACTTATTACGAAGCCATCATCAAATGATATATTTAAAAAAAAGACAAAGGGCGACAGTAAAAGCATGTGTGTGTGATGTCCTTAGGTTAATTAGGTTTAAGTAGTTCTAAGTTCTAGGGGACTGATGACCTCATAAGTTAAGTCCCATAGCGCTCAGAGCCATTTCAACCATTTTTCGACAGTAACGTAACTTCCATGCTCTACTATACCTGTTTGAACACTTTACGTAGTTACGAATGATATGATCAATACGATTGAATAACCCTACAAATTCTTTGAATGTTAATGCATTCAGTCTGGCTTCTTGTTCTTAACGTTGCTACAAAGCAATGCTTACATGCAATATAAAGATCGGCGCAGTTCCTTCTTCTGCAAGAATACGGAATACCTTTCTTAAAGAAACATTCTGAGCATTGGCGAGGTGAGATGATATATCTGTAGCCTGCTGATCAACTCCGATTCACATTTAAAGTTCTGTACCTCAATCGCTAAAAATGAAACTTCTGTAGGATCCTTTTTTGCCCGTTTATCTGCCAGTCTGTTAAATCTCTTTTTCTCAGGAACGGGTGGAGGTATCAAGTTGAAATTTGTGTCAAATACTGAGGTCGACGGTCACTTGACAGTGAAAAAAATTTAAGTTTGTAAGTGTTGTATTCTCCAACAGTTTATTGAACTTAACTTCTTCTACAATACAATAGCTGGCTGTACAATAGATGTAGACGTCCGTCGATCTAGCCGGAGATGTGGTTCCGCGACCTCTGCAAGGAAAGGTTCCTATTAATCGACTGGAATCTTCGGCGTGTTTACCTGATGTCTTCGCCTGTTTGGCTGTTGGTTTGTTTCCCTCATAGCGTGGCTGTTATGCGGTGCTGCCTGCCATTTAGGGGAACCCGATGGCAGACAGTACAGTAAGTCAATGCGGTCAAAAGATACGGCCATTTATGTCACATACTTCGATACTGGCAATCTCACTCGTCAAACTCGTCAAAACCCATAGATGAAGTAGCTCTGTACATAATTAAGTTTGTGCGGAACCCTTACAGCCTGCGTCCTCCTCGCACTTCCCTAGTTTTTTTTGTTCTTGGCCTATCTCGATCTCTCATCAATATCTGTTTCTTTCGCTGGAAAAGAAGCTGCATTTTTCGTTAGCGTCCTCTGGAGCCTGCCGACAAATGCTGCACGCGCCTCGGTTTGCGTCATCACTGTGACGGCAGCGCCGGCTTTTGGTTCGAGAATGGCCACTTTGCCGAGGTTAGTTCCAAAAAGGGGAGGGGGCGAGTGCGCGCTGGCGCGGACGCCGCCGTATTGATCTGCTGCCCGTGTGTGTGTGTGTGTGTGTGAGTGTGTGTGTGTGTGTGAAGGCGGCGCGTCTAGGCCCTAGGGCAACAGCTGGCGATGCACCCTCATGCCGCAGTACCCCCACTTCGTTTACAAGATTCGCTGTCATTACACTACAGTACACTGCGACCGAAAAGGTTATTGTAAACTGAGTGCCACCTATTACTGTTGTGCCTTCCGTCACTGGATAACATTCTAGGTACGTTCTCTAACTTTCAGTAAACATCTGCCAGCTATAGCATTGTAAATAGTTTAACATTTCGATAGTGGACGAAATTAGTACTGGGCATATGAAAAAACTTTTTTTTTTCTGTCGACTTTCCTTTTTTACACCGCAAATCATAACAGTTTTGACAAATAAGTACACGAAGTGGCTAGTATTTTGCCGTATAATTGACAGAGCAAATGTTATCATCAATTCTGCAGGGTGCTTCAGGAGGAATACTAAATATTTTAGATGGCATTACAGACGACTTCGAATAAAATATTCTGTATGAGATGTGTCCAATTCTTATTGGTTACAGAGATACGGAAGTTAGAATGTAACCCAAACGAATATTAACAGAGGGTATTAAGCAAAGGCAAATGACTAAACTGAAAGATGATTTTCGTAAATTCCACCTCCGACTTCGACCCCCTTTAGAATTCTCTTCACAACACGACGTGTAGCTCTTGTGACATCGTCTTGGCATTTCTTTATGAGGGCAACACTACGAACCATCAGTTAGTATCTTGTGTAATTTTTCCTTTGTAGACTTTGCTTCTTAATCATCCCCACCAGGAAAAATCTCAAGGGATGTGGTCGGGGGAGCTCTGTCGCCGAGAAACGTGACCGTTTATGCCGACTGTCTCATCCAGGGGTTGTTAGATATAGATGATGTGTCACCTGATGACAAGAACATGAGGGGTCTCGTCATGTTGGAAGAACATACCCATCCGTGTAGCCACAGGAATTTCTTCCAGTAATGCTGGAATCTCGTTTTCAAGGAAGTGTCTTGTAAGACGAGGCAGTAACAGAACAAGCCCAGTTAACAAAAAAATGGTTCAAATGGCTGTGAGCGCTTCAGTCCGGAACCGCGCGACCGCTACGGTCGCAGGTTCGAATCCTGCCTCGGGCATAGATGTGTGCGATGTCCGTAGGTTAGTTAGGTTTAAGTAGTTCTAAGTTCTAGGGGACTGATGACCTCAGATGTTAAGTCCCATAGTGCTCAGAGCCATGTGAACCATTTGGCTGTGAGCACTATGGGCCTTAACTTCTCAGGTCATCAGTCCCCTAGAATGTAGAACTACTTAAACCTAACTAACCTAAGGACATCACACACATCCATTCCCGAGGCAGGATTCGAACCTGCGACCCTAGCGGTCGTGCGGTTCCAGACTGCAGCACCTAGAACCGCTCGGCCACCTCGGCCGGCCCCAGTCAACAGCTCGTCTATCATACCACACAGCACACCTAAAGAGAGTTTTTCTTGAGAATGTGTTCCCTCAACAGCATGTGCGTTTTCGTTGTAGGACCAGTGTGAGTTACGAATGTTACTGATACCGTCACGAGTAATAGTGGCTTCATCAGTAAACAGTATTAATGATGTTAATCTGTGATTTGCAATTAGTTAGTGACAGAAGTCCAATCGTCTACCTCCACTTCCTCTCAAAGCTGTTGAATCCGCCGTATATGATAACGACAGACTGTGGATACATGATGTACCCCATATTCTTGTATCTTTGCCGTAGTGGTAACACTGTTTCCCGTCAGATCACCGAAGTTAAGCGCTGTCGGGCTGGGCTAGCACTTGGTGGGTGATAGTTCGGTCTGCCGAGTGCTGTTGGCAAGCGGGGTGCACTCAGCCCATGTGAGGCAAACTGAGGAGCTACTCGATTGAGAAGCAGCGGCTCCGGTCTCGTAAACTGACATACGGCCGGAAGAGCGGTATGCTGACCACATGCCCCTCCAAATCTGCACCCAGTGACGCCTATGGGCTGAGGATGACACGGCGGTCGGTCGGTACCGTTGGGCCTTCCAAGCCCTGTTCGGACAGTGTTTATTTCATTATATTCTTGTATGTCGAACACCACTAAGTGCAGACATTCTGCGTGTGCTAGTTGTAGGACTACGTTCTACCACCTGAATAATGTCTTTCACTTCATTCACACTCAGTTCATTTACAGGTTCAGATATGATACGCTGGCAATGCACAAGTCTCGTGCCGTTTAGTGAAACCCATATTCATTACTCTTCCTGAAACGACCTGTATGTTAGCGGAAACAGGATGGGATGCATTGTATTGCATTTCGTAATTATACAGGCACTGCTATTTCGTGTTTATTTGCCAATACCTCAATCAACAAATATGTCCTTCCTGGACGGGAGTATACGTAACGTATGAGTGCGGGTTGTGACAAATAGATGACGACATATGGAAGTTTAAGTCTAGCCGTGATTCGTGTACGGATGACCGAAGCGGTTATGGCGACCGCTCGCGCAAAGCGGGAATCCAGGTCCAGCACTAATTTTCATTGTCGTCATTCCCATATACTGCCGTTGATGATTTATATTCGCAAATTTCCTGCATACGATAATACAAGCAAAAATGTTGCACTCAACATGAACGAGCCGTTTGTTGCGAATTCGTAATTACAAACCGCCACTGTCTTCTATATGAAATATTGTCGTAGTACAAATATATCTGAAATGTAATCCTTCGATACCAGTCCATCTCTCTTCCCATCCACTGCCCTGTATAAGTGTTGCGGTGATATTCTCTTACAGCTAAGTTGACGTGTATCACTCAGTCCAACAATCTTGTCACACACTAACAGCTAGGCCGGCCGCGGTGGTCTAGCGGTTCTAGGCGCGCAGTCCGGAAGCGCGCGACTGCTACGGTCGCAGGTTCGAATCCTGCCTTGGGCATGGATGTGTGTGATGTCCTTAGGTTAGTTAGGTTTAAGTAGTTCTAAGTTCTAGGGGACTGATGACCACAGATATTAAGTCCCATAGTGCTCAGAGCCATTTGAACCATTTTGAACCACTAACAGCTACGATTTGGCGGCATGAAGGAAAAACCATTTGATTCCTTGAAGACTTCTGAAAGATATGACGTTCTTCCGAATTTGCCTTATTCATTATAACTCTCTTCTTGCCATAATTTAGTATGGGCCTAAATGAGAAAGTCATCACTCATATCGTTCTGAGGAAAATCCGCACGGCTTTTTCCGCGTGTCACTTTTTCGTCCCGCCCTATATAGAGGACGCTACGTGAAATCCGTATCATGGTGCAACTTTTCATTCTTCGAATACGTAAAGCATTGGCGTATGTGTGCAGATTAAAGCGACGAATGAAAATGTGTACGAAGGCCAGGATTAGAACCCGGGTATACTGCTCACTAGGCAGATGCGCTATTCGCTAGCAGGAGACCGGGCTTCGCAACGCGAACTTCGTACAAATTTTCATTCGTCGCTTCAGTCTGCACATATACATCATAGATCTTAGAGACTTGAAAAGGTCTCCGGAACCATAGCGTTTCATTTGACATAAGGCATTGGCAGAAATGAAAGTCGCGATGAGGTATGAATGAAGATTAGGGTTCAACGTCCCGTGGATGACGAGGCCACTAGAGACGAAGCACAAGCTCGCAATGTCGATGGAATTCGTCCGTGTCCTGTACGAGAGAATCAACCGCGTATTTGCCTTATGCTGTTTAGGAAAACAGCGGAAAATCAAAATCTGGATGACTATCCAGAGTCTTACTATTGTCTAACCATGATAAATACAAAACTATAGCATTAATGACAATGATGCTCATCACTGACTGAAGGTCAGTCTGTCGCAGAGAGTTTGGAGCGTGAACTGGGGAGATGGGTATTCTACGTGGAATGAAAGAGAACTACATATCAGAATCAGCCTGTTTTCTTTGTTGATTGATTATGTACAATTTAAGTCTGCCCAGAGTCACTAATTTCATGCAGATACACACTGAACGGCCGAAGAAACTGGTATACCTGCCTAACACCGTGTAGGGTCTCCGTGAGCACAGAGAAGTACCGTAACACGACGTGGCATGCACTCCACTGATGTCTGAAATAGTGCTGGAGGAAATTGACACCATGAATCCTGCAGGGCTGTCCATAAATCCGTAAGAGTACGTGGGGGTGAAGATCTCTTCTGAACAGCACGTTGCAAGGCATCCCAGATATGCTCAGTAATATCCATGTCTGGGGATTCGGTGACCAGCGGAAGTATTTAAATTCAGAGTACTCCTGGAGCCACTCCGTAGCAATTCTGGACGTGTGATTTGTCGCACTGTCCTGCCGCGATTGCTCAAGTCCGTCGGAATGCACAATGGACATGAATGGCTGCAGGTTATCAGACCGGATGCTTATGTACGTGTCATCTGTCAGAGTCGTATCTAGACATCTCAGGGGTCCCATATCACTCCAACTGCACACACCCCACACCATTACAGAGCCTCCATCAGCTTGGACAGTCCACTGCTGACATGCAGGGTCCATGGATTCATGAGGTTGCCTACATACCCGTACACGTCCATCTGCTCGATACAATTTCAAACGAGACTCGTCCGACCAGGCAACATGTTTCTTGTCAGTCATCAAAGGTACACGAGTGGGCGTTCGTCTCCGAAAGCCCATATCGATGATCTTTCGTTGAATGGTTCGTACGCTGACACTTGTTGACGGCCCAGCATTGAAACCTGCAGCAATTTGCGGAAGGGTTGCACTTTTTTCACGTGAACGATTCTTTTCAGTCGTCGTTGGTCCCGTTCTCGCAGGAACTTTTTCCGACTGCAGCGATGCCGGAGATTTGATGTTTTACCGGATCCCTGATATTCATGGTACACTCGTGAAATGGTCGCACGGAAAATCCCCACTTCATCGCCACCTCGAAGTTGCTGTGTCCCATCGCCCGTGCGCCGGCTGTAACACCATGTTCAAACTCACTTAAATCTTGATAATCTATCATTGTAACAGCAGTAACCGATCTAACAACTGCACCAGACACTTGTTCTCTTATATAGCGTTGCCGACTGCAGCACCGTATTCTGCCTGTTTACATATCTCTGTATTTGAATGCGCATGCCTATACCAGTTTCTTTGGCGCTTCAGTGTATTTATATTATAACATAATTATAGAAAGTATTTTGTTTCTTCTATTCCATTGCGGGAGTTGTTTGTAAGTTGCTTTCCATTACTGTTCCTGCTTTGGGATCTTAGGAATGAATTTATAATACTGGCCTAATCTATCAGTTGTGCTTGGCGATGTGGACTTGATAAAAATAATTGTTCATTGCTTTACCATCGGGAGAAATAATTTTTACGAATCAGACTGTTTACGACATGATTCTGATGCTATATAACAACACAGAGTATAAAATCAAACTGTTTATTTATTATTTATTCCGAGCAACTATAAATATCTCTCTCTGAATCAACAGCAGAAAGTAGGCTATAGCATGGTAGTAAAATAAGGGTAGACGGCGCTACAGACTTAGGCCGTACGTTGCTCTGAAATCAACGCCGCAATGTTAGGTGCCCCAAAACATCAGCAGGTTGCTGTTTACGATTGCCTCTTGTTCTTAGTTTCTGCTGTGTGCACGGAAAAGCTGTTTCAAGTAGAAAACGTTACAGTGCTTTCGTGAATAATACAGCCGTCAGTAAGGCATTTTCAGAAGTTTTTCTGGTCTTAAATGCATATTTCATCCAGCAATACGACTTATTTTGTCTCGTTAATTTGACTTTCTTTATGTCATACGTTTCCAATAAATAAGTAGACAAGTCCGTGATATGGAAGGACTGCTTTCGTAACCAGCGTTTTCCCTACCACGCAATGACAAAACTGATGCTCGATCTACATCCTCTTTCCGAAAACTTATGTTGCTACGTTTGATTGGTTTCCATTCTTTCCATCTCATAGCGTTTCACAAGAGAGCTTCTCGAGTTGGACTGACGGGAAATGTAAAGCCAAATGACAGAAATATAACCACTATAGTAAAAGTTAACAGCGCAATCAAAATTCCTGTATATAAAGGAAAATATCACTTGAGTGAGTCGATTTACGAATTAAATGTGATTCCATTACACTTTAGGCTATAATGACGCAGGCTGGCATTTTTTATCAAAACACTTCCATCTGAAACTAATGTTTGGGGTGGCTGTCATGGTGGACGTCGGCTTCAAGTTTGTGACGTCATGACATCTCCCCGTACTATGACTCAACGGCTGTATATCAGAAAGAGTCGGAGTATCCATGGAACGAGCATCATATTCGCAGAATAGGAATTGTGTTTGTCTCTACACATTACCTCCAAAGTCACTCGACTATGGTGAAGTTTTAAATGTCAGTACATCGATAGTATAGACAACTCATGTTCAGAAGTATGCGTTTCATAGGAATCTTTTTAATGTGCATTCGATATCTGGAATTAACTTGATTTAAGGATTTGAAGAGATAAACGTAAAGGCGTTTGGCTTGTTTGCTCTAATGATTACAACTCAGATGTCTCTATTTTTATGCGAAAAGATAACCACCGCCTTTTTGTAGCTTCTGTTCTGCACTTAATCGAATTACCAGTCTCTGTTTTAATAAATTATACTGCGGTGGCATTGCGAAATGGCTTTATAGTACGCCAAAGTGAAAGTGTCACGAGAAACTTAGAATTTAGTGCTACGAAATGCAACAAATTACCGATTTACACACTTTGAATTATTTTTTAGGGACGAAATTCTTCCGGTTTTACTTTTCGGTGTAGTCTGTTTAATCTCCGTTTATCGTTTAGGACAAAAAAATATTAATCGCACATTATCATTCTCCGCGTCATAAGTGTTAGTAGTTCACTCTCCCATTGTTAGTAGAGCACTTGCCCGCGAAAGGCAGTTGGAGTCTACGCCCGGCACACAGTTTTAATCTACCACGAAGATACATACTTTAAAATTATCATAGTATTTTGGAGATTTTGACACTTTGGAGAAAATGACTTATTCTGTCAAATACAAATTGCTTGCAGTACCTTTACGTTAAGCGGATTTACCGATAGCACACTCTCAGATTTATCTAACACACGTCTCACAAATACACTAAAGAAAAAACATCTCAACACCAAGAAGCAGTTGTGCGACATAACGAAAGACGGTAGGCATGTTCCTACAGTACTGCCCATTAAAATTGCTACACCACGAAGACGACGTGCTACAGACGCGAAATTTAACCGACAGGAAGAAGATGCTGTGATATGCAAATGATTAGCTTTTCAGAGCACTCACACTAAGTTGGCGCCGGCGGTAACACCTACAACGTGCTACGATGAGGAAAGTTTCCAACCGATTTCTCATACACAAACAGCAGATGACCGGCGTAGCCTGGTGAAACGTTGTTGTGATGCCTCGTGTAAGGAGAAGAAATGCGTACCATCACGTTTCCGACTTTAATAAAGGTTGGATTGTAGCCTATCGCGATTGCGGTTTATCGTATCGCGACACTGCTGCTCGCGTTGGTCGAGATCCAATGACTGTTAGCAGAATATGGAATCGGTGGGTTCAAGAAGGTAATACGGAACGCCGTGCTGGATCACAACGGCTTTGTATCACTAGCAGTCGAGATGACAGGCATCTTACCCGCATGGCTGTAACGGATCGTGCAGCCACGTCTCGATCCTTGAGTCAACAGATGTGGACGTTTGGAAGACAACAACCATCTGCACAAACAGTTCGACGACGTCTGCAGCAGCATGGACTATCAGATCGAAGACCATGGCTGCGGGTACCCTTGACGCTGCATCACAGACAGGAGCGCCTGCCATGGTGTACCCAACGACGAACCTGGGTGCACGAATGGCAAAACGTCATTTTTTCGGATGAATCTAGGTTCTGTTTAAAGCATCATGATGGTCGCATCCGTATTTGGCGACATCGCGGTGAACGCACATTGGAAGCGTGTATTCGTCGTCGCCATACTGGTGTATCACCCGGCGTGATGGTATGGGGTGCCATTGGTTACACGTCTCGGTCACCTCTTGTTCGCATTGACGGCACTTTGAACAGTGGACGTTACATTTCATATGTGTTACGACCCGTGGCTCTACCCTTCATACGATCCCAGCGAAACCCTACATTTCAGAAGGATAATGCCCGACCGCATGTTGCAGGTCCTGTACGGGCCTCTCTGGATGCAGAAAATGTTCGGCTGCTGCCCTGGCCAGCACATTCTCCAGATATCTCACCAATTGAAAACGTCTGGTCAATGGTGGACGAGCAACTGGCTCGTCACAATACGCCAGTCACTACTCTTGATGAGCTGTGGTATCGTGTTGAAGCTGCATGGGCAGCTGTACCTGTACACGCCATCCAAGTTCTGTTTGACTCAATGCCCAGGCGTGTCAAGGCCGTTATTACGGCGAGTGGTGGTTGTTCTGGGTACTGATTTCTCAGGATCTATGCACCCAAATTGCGTGAAAATGTAATCACATGTCAGTTCTAGTATATTTGTCCAATGAATACCCGTTTATCATCTGCATTTCTTCTTGGTGTGGCAATTTTAATGGCCAGTAGCGTACATCTGAAAGATGATATCCATTGAAATTTCGCGCCAGATGCTGAAGAGTGGCGCTAGTAGCACCGCTATGAGGATGCAAATCAAGTTTGTCTATAACGACCGTGAGGTTAGTTATCTTCGAGATTCGATATAGCGAGTTGACGTAAGTCAAGAAAGCCTTTAAAGCGACAAAGACGCCATTATCAACACCTCACTGAACTTGAATGGGGTCGTGTAATAGGGCTACGAGAAGCTGTAAGTCCCTTCTCCGATACTGCAGGAAGATTTGTCCACTGTGCATGATTGCTGGCTGTGGTGGTTGGGAGAATGTGCAGTCGTAAGAGACCAGGCTGCGGACGGCCACGTGGCACTACCGAGAGGGAAAACCATCGTGTTTCAGTCGAGAGCTCATTGGAGAGCAGGATATAGGCTTGCTGTGTTTTCCGATGAAAGCTGGTTTTGTCAGTGATGGCCGTGTGTTGCTTAACAGAAGGCAAATCGAGGACCTTGCGCTGAACCGCCGATCCTGTCGCAGCAACTCAGCAACGATGTTTGCAGCAGGGGAAAGGAAGTCAATCTGCAAACCAACAGGCTTCACAACAGCCTAATCGTGTACCCAATATCGACGGTCCGCCGCAGATCAAACTATAAGTTCTTTTCCCAGTTACTTTAAAAATCCGTAAAGAAAACATTAAGCTGTAGCAGATTCAAATGGAAGATAAGGATGGACGCAGAAAAATTCACCAGTCCCTTTGTAGAAAAGTTTTATCGTAAAAAAAATTTTGACAGTTTAACAAAGTCACAGAGTTTTTATATATTCGTTGTGCGTTCTGACACTCCTTGATATCTTTGCCAGAACAAATTGAAATTCTCCTAATTTTTCCTTAAATAATTAATTAATGTCACTAAAGAATCAGTCTTGTTCTCATTTAACGTAATATTCCACTTCAAAACCGATCTTCTTGACCACAATCGCCGATAAAGTTTTAAAACAGATTTTTAATACTCTTCACAGTATCGATTATTTTCAAAATATCAATACGTGTCGACTTCTCATTAATAAAACTTTAAACTAGTTAGTTATTGAAGGTCGTCCACACTCCTGATAAAATTCTGCCAGAATCTCTTCAAGAAGTCTGAATTTTAATAAAATTTGCAAATTTCACACATAAGTAATATTTACGATGTATGTCGTAACAGATTCAACTGACTGTTTTAACTTCGAACTCGAAGTTTATTTAACAGTTGATAACCAATTGACATCCAGTTACAAACTTTATCATTCCACATTCAACACTGAACTCATCTTCATTTTATAAAAAAAACATAAAACGTTTTAATAATGGTCAGCATGATGTTTCAACGATTCTTCCAGCCGCCGGCCGTCGATCACGATGCAAGAGTGGTTAGCTCTCGTCGCCCGCCGCGTCTAGAGTCCCCACTCTATCATCTTGCTGCCACACTCGACATGAAAGAAAAGAAACAAAATCTTTTAAATAAAAAGTCTCCACTTAACATACTGCAAATAAATAAATATATATATTAACATTTCTTACCTGGCGTCACTCAAGCGGTAAAGAAACGCAATGTTTCCTGATTAGATTTTTGAAACACCACAACCTGCAAACAATCTGTCTGCGTGCTAGACACGTTGGACCTACATCTGGAGTTATGGTCTGGGGTGCGGTTTCATAATTATGACAGCAGGTGCTCTCTCGTGGTTGTCCCACACTCCCCGACTGCAAATTTGTACGTCACTCTGGTGATTCTATCTTTTGTACTACAATTCATAAATAGCATTGCAGGGGGTGTTTTCCAACAGGATAACGCTCGCGCACTCTACGGAGTGTCGGGATGTACCTTGGCCTGCTCGATCACCAATTGCAATCGAGCACATTTGGGATATCATCGGGCGACATTCCGGTGTCACCCACTACTAGTATTAATTGTCCCTGTATTGACCGACCAAGTGCAATATGCATGGAACTCCATCCCACAAGCTGACATCCGGCACCTGTACAACACAATGCACACATCTACGCATTCTCCAAATAGTAGAATAATAGTTATGCTAAGGTACATGATCCCCGCTAGGTTATTGCCAAAGGTAAACTGAGGGGTGGGACATTTTGTGAATCATTACGTGTGCGCGAGGGAGTCCAGCGGCAGAGATGATTGGAACAGAATAGCCTTTCAATTAACTGCGAAGGTCGTTCCAGATTAGGTGGTGGCGTACCATGTAAACATTACTCACGCTGATTTTTAACGCCACCCGCTGTAGTAAAGCGTCACGGATGGCTTCCTGACCATTCCCGGAAAGATGACGCCAGGCTGTTTGCTGTAGTAGGTCACCGTGTACTTCGTTCCATTGCGTACTATGTTAAGGTACGTACAAGCGATCCTATTTGTCACAGAGATTACCTACGGTCTCAGAATTGCACGTTCCAAACTTGTCTACTGTTTACTTCTATTACCACAACGCTTTAGTTCCGAATATGTAGCCATTTATTAAAATATGCCGCTGAGCATTTAAGCTAGCACAAAATTATTGTAGTTTTCAGTCTTATGGAGTCTCCATTTCCCCCCCCCCCCCTCCCCCCGCCGTCCTTTGCCCCTTCCGCAGTCTGCTCTTAATTTGGTCTATTTTTTAATTTCATTCAGCATTCCAAGTCTTCTTGTTGCTCTCCTGTTTTTCGTACACTCTTTCCTTCATTGACTCTTCGTTGCAAGTTATTTCTTCGCACTACGCCTCCCGACCAAGATTCTTTCCTCATTAGTAGTTTTCTTTCCTCCTCTGTTGTTAGAATTCTTCATTAATCATTCGGTTAGTCCATTTCGCTTTTGTCATTTTTCTCCACAACCACATTTCTTTTTGTCTATACGGCGTTCGCTGCTGTACGATACTACACACAACACTTGGCGAATCTCTTTCCAGACAGCTTCCATTATCTGTCATGAATCTTCCGAAGTACCAAAAGATTTTCCTTGTTCACAAATCTTTCCTTCCAACGATATTTTGACGGAGCCTTCATGCATACGGATTCTCATCACTTCGGCTTTTCAATATATTTATCCTCGCTCAGTATTCTTTCTCACTTTTACAAGCTCTTCCTATACTTCAGTAAACATTGCTTGATCAACAATGTACTTAAATATCTTCATTATTTCTCCTTTTCATACTGTGCTACTTGTTCAGCAATCAACAAAATATGTGCATATATCTCTGTTAACTTCTAATAGGAAGTATATTTCGTAGTGGTAAACAGTCGCACTATATGTGTGGGTAGAATACAACCCTGGCGCGGGAACTCGTGACTTGTGCCTATTAGCACAATGACTTGGTAAGCAAACGGCGACTATGGTAATAATTTGCAGGCGCCGCGGTCATGATTTCTTGCAGTATGCAAGTGAGACATCGTTTCGGTCACTTTCGCCTCTGTGGCAATTCATTACTTAATAAGGGTATGGGTTTTACAGCATCGTTATGCTGCGTAATTTCGCTAGTTATTTTTAGTACACATTTTGGTTTTCAATGGTTCAAACCTCTAAACGAAAATCCCACATCTCGTTTGCGACTTGCGCGTGGGAAACAAATTAAGTGATTGGCTGAAATATGGTATGCTTATTTATTTATTACATTATAGCCTGTTACCTATAGTTTTTAACACAGGCTGTACTTATAACTACAAAAATTATTACTATCAATATGTTATTCTGTGCAAACGTGACCCACCTCGCCAGTAAATTAACTTGAGTGTTCTGACCTCACTAAATGCCTCTTGTTTACGAAGTACAAACATCGTAACAGTTTATTCAGTTTTATTCCATTTACTCGTCGAGAACACTGTTATCTTTTTTACAAAAGAAAAAGTTTTATCACTGTTCTGACGATAGCTAAGAAAAAAAAGAAAATGTATGGTAAGAGTACAGTATTGTAGAGCAGTCGCTAAATTACGACAGAACTCTAAAGACTACTGAAACACAAATTTTTTGAATAAGCAAAAGAGAAAAAATGGGGCAGAACGAATTGATAGAGACCATATCTCTTTATCCCAGATAGCAGCCATGTTACAGAACACGAATCTCACTCGGGAGATATATCCTCGAAGACTATTTCAAGAACTACAGACAGATTCAAAAAGGAAGAACAGATTTCAGTTGTTTATTACAAACTATGAAAGACAGAAACTCGTTGCGCATTTATCTGGATAGAGGAAGGTTCAAAGTTTTATGTTCGCAAAAAAAATGGTTCAAATGGCTCTGAGCACTATGGGACTCAACATCTTAGGTCATAAGTCCCCTAGAACTTAGAACTACTGAAACCTAACTAACCTAAGGACATCACACACACCCATGCCCGAGGCAGGATTCGAACCTGCGACCGTAGCAGTCCCGCGGTTCCGGACTGCAGCGCCAGAACCGTTATGTTCGCACAGATACTATACCATACATGCTACATGAGCACCGTGCGTTGCTCAAGAAACATCGAAATGGCAGACCATTTCATTCCACACACGAATCAATAGGCCCCTGTTTACTGAATCGACAGCTTCAAGAGTTCGATGTTTCAGCTCTTGAAGAGTAGCTGCCATCTATCTTTCATGTACACCCACAGAAAAAAAAAAATTGCAGGGTGTGAGATCTGGTGACATGGGAGACTAAAAGCAATGTACGAGACCTTGTTGTCAACCCCTTCCAAACCAAAGTTGTGGGATGGTCTTGTTAAGATAACGTCGCACCTCAAGGTGTATGAGAGGCGGGGCATAAAAATGAAATCATTCGAATATTTGTGAAACTGAGGAAACAAGCAAATTTGTAGCATGTCCAGGTATGACACTCCTGTCACAGTTTCCTCCGAGAAAAAGAAAGGTCCATAAACATTGTGAACAAAAAAGCACAAAACACATTCAGTTTCGCTGTTTCTTTCATGTTCGACGACAACGTCAGGATTCTGTGGTCCCCAAATTCTTACGTTATGGTGGTTTACTTTACCTGATCGATGAAAAATCGAATCGTCGGTAAAAAAGTGTCCTCTGTCGTGTCCCAGAGAACTGAAATGCAAAATTCGTACCTTCTGTTGTGGTCGCCGGGACGCAATTGCTGCAGAAACTGCAACGTGTAAGGCTTCATATGCGGGCGGCATTTCAGAACACGCCACACCGATGTTTGAGGAAGCTGAAGTTCGTGGCCTGGCTTGGGCTCCGTGTGAACGCATTTCGGATACGCTCGACATTTTCATCAGACGTGCTTGGCCGACCAGTGCAACCAACGTTCAAGAATTTTGTAAGAGAGTCCAGCACAGGCTGCTTTTTGCTGAATCGACGGCGGATTGCTCGTTTTCTTGAACAATAGATTGACTTTGCACAAATTCCAACATAAACTTATTTCTCTTGTGGTGTAGTCTCAATGTTGCTACAAGCAAACAACAGCGCAGCTGTATCAAAACGTTGAATCTTCCTCTGTCCAGTAACATGCGCAATGACTTTCTATCTCTTATAGTTTGTAACAAACAACTGAAATCTGTTCTTTCTTTTTGAATAACCGGGCAGTACTTAATGTCTGTGACAATGAGAGATAATCAATTTCGGCCCTTAAATTTTAGAACAGAAGTAATGCTTCTATGGGTAGCCTCTGTTGAGGAGAGCTGCATTTTTACTGGAGCAGTTCGTTTGATTCCTCAGCTTCCCTTACACCAGTCAAAGGTGACTTTCTATTCTCCGAAATTTAGAAGTTCAAAAATGGCTCTGAGCACTATGGGACTTAACATCTGTGGTGATCAGTCCCCTAGAACTTAGAACTACTTAAACCTAACTAACCTAAGGACATCACACACATCCATGCCGGAGGCAGGATTCGAACCTGCGACCATAGCAGTCGCGCGGTTCCGGACTGAGCGCCTAGAACCGCTAGACCACCGCGGCCGGCCGAAATTTAGAAGTCTCGACGGTCATTTTGTGTAATCCATACCCATACTTCCATATCAATACCCATACTTTCATGGTGATATTATAAATGCGAACTTAACTCTGTCACTTACCTTTTTACGGCTAAATCGCAAAACCGATTGCAGTAAAATTTTATATGGACAGAGCTCGAAACCTGAGGAAGCACATTGGCTGCTTTACAATGAAAGAAAAAAAATCGACACCTAAGATAATGAAGTAGTGAATGGAACAAATTTTTTACATCAGTGGACATAAACATTGTTAAAAATTTATTAAATGTATTATTGCGTGACATGCATGCGCGTTCCTGCAGCGATGTTGCGCGTGCCGCCGCATAAGAATGGCGGCTATCGCTGAAACAACCAGTTTTCGGTTATGTCGTTTTTTCCACTCCAATTTAACCTGACTTTTTTTAACATCGTGTAATAAACGTAGAAATGGAACAAGATTGAAAAAAAAATTGACTCTCTCAGTTTCAAGATACGTTAAATAGGCAAATAAAAGAAAACTTAATCCGTCCATCGTTTGCTGCTTTCTTCGAAAAGTGATAAGTCGTTGAATACTTCGAAAAATTTTAGCACTGTTGCTATGGCTAATTGATACTTCGTTTTTTTTACTCGCTTATTAGTAAAAACCAGAAAAAATAACTGTTATTCAGAATCAGAATACCGGTATCAGTTTTAACCGGTCGGTTTTTCCCATCCCTATCGCCGTATTCTCCAGTCGGACAGTTGAGGGATGAGGCGATGGTGTGAATATCATGAGTTATTCCCACCCGAACAGGCACACATGTGCAGGTACTTGACGTTATTGCACGACCGATACTTTACTTATTCACCATCACTCATCATACAACACCGGTAATATGCAAGCGCAGCTGCGGAGACTGCTACTGGTGAAATAAATGTAGTAATCGGCAATGTTTCAAACAAAACGTGTTTTCCGCACTTAGGTCCCATATACTAGCAAACCTATGAACTGTATATTGTTGGATATATAATTTTACAGCTGGGGTTTGTAATCAGATTCAGTGAACTTACTTCTTAGCTTTATAGTTGACTTAAATTCCAGTTTCTAAGGCACAGCTTGTAGCTTCGAGTTCCAAGTCACTACCGAATCCGCATTTACTGTATATGACATGGAGTGGAGGGTTTGTTTGTCCAGTTTAATTTTCACAGAAGTCACGTCTTGTAAGTACTAACGTGACACGCCGTTAAATTGCTAAAGATGACACTTTCCTTCCTCGTAAGGTTAAACTTGAGAAACCGAAGTTGACGTGGCTGGGTAAGTCAATTCAGAGGTCGTAGGAACACAGTGGCATACTAGCTCCAACAGGACCATGCCTAGTAAACATTGTGGTGTTCAACACTCTTCGGCTTGATGACAGTTTTAGTTCTTTTTTGCCGGCCGCTGTAACAGAGCGGTTCTAGGCGGTTCAGTCCGGAATTGCGCTGCTCCTACGGTCACAGGTTCGAATCCTGCCTCGGGCATGGATGTGTGTGATGTCCTTAGCTTAGTTAGGTTTAAGTAGACTACTGGCCATTAAAATTGCTACACCACGAAGATGACGTGCTACAGACGCGAAATTTAACCGACAGGAAGAAGATGGTGTGATATGCAAATGATTAGCTTTTCAGAGCATTCACACAAGGTTGGCGCCGGTGGCGACACCTACAATGTGCTAACATGAGGAAAGTTTCCAACCGATTTCTCATACACAAACAGCAGTTGACCGGCGTTGCCTGGTGAAACATTGTTGTGATGCCTCGTGTAAGGAGGAGAAATACGTACTGTCACGATTCCGACTTTGATGAAGGTCGGATTGTAGCCTATCGCGATTGCGGTTTATCGTATCGCGACATTGCTTTGGTCGAGATCCAATGACTGTTAGCAGAATATGGAATCGGTGGGTTCAGGAGGGTAATACGGAACGCCGTGCTGGATCCCAACGGCCTCGTATCACTAGCACTCGAGATGACAGGCATCTTATCCGCATGGCTGTAACGGATCGTGCAGCCACGGCTCGATCCTTGAGTCAACAGATGTGGACGTTTGGAAGACAACAACCATCTGCACGAACAGTTCGACGACGTCTGCAGCAGCGTGGACTATCAGAACGGAGACCATGGCTGCGGGTACCCTTGACGCTGCATCACAGACAGGAGCGCCTGCCATGGTGTACCCAACGACGAACCTGGGTCACGAATGCCAAAACGTCATTTTTTCGGATGAATGTAGGTTCTGTTTACAGCATCATGATGGTCACATCCGTGTTTGGCGACATCGTGGTGAGCGCACATTGAAGCGTGTATTCGTCATCGCGTATCACCCGGCGTGATGGCATTGGTTACACGTCTCGGTCACCTCTTGTTCGCATTGAGGGCACTTTGAACAGTGGACGTTACATTTCAGATGTGTTACGACCCGTGGCTCTACCCTTCATTCGATCCCTGCGAACCCTACATTTCAGCAGGATAATGCACGACCGCATGTTGCAGGTCCTGTACGGGCCTTTCTGGATACAGAAAATGTTCGGCTGCTGCCCTGGCCAGCACATTCTCCAGATCTCTCACCAACTGAAAACGTCTGGTCAATGGTGGCCGAGCAACTGGCTCGTCACAATACGCCAGTCACTACTCTTGATGAACTGTGGTATCCTGATGAAACTGCATGGGCAGCTGTACCTGTACACGCCATCCAAGCTCTGTTTGACTCAATGCTCAGGCGTATGAAGGCCGTTATTACGGCCAGAGGTGGTTGTTCCGGGTACTGATTTCTCAGGATCTATGCACCCAAATTACGTGAAAATGTAATCACATGTCAGTTCTAGTATATTTGTCCAATGAATACTTGTTTATCATCTGCATTTGTTCTTGGTGTAGCAATTTTAATGGCCATTAGTGTACTTTCAATTTTATGTGTAGTTGCGTGAGGCTGTCAACAATGAATACAAGGCTGAATACCTGTTATCTGTGTGTATACTTTTCTGTAGGGTACGAAAGTAACAACATTGCACTGTCATATTTGTGGTCAAATATTGTGATTCGAAACGACAATCACTCGAGAAAACAACTGGAACGTAGGCATCTGACAACATGTTTATCAATTCTCACGAAAGTGCTAAAGTAATGCGAACTACTTCGCTGGGTTTGATGTACTTAAAAGATTTATGTGAAACCCATTAAATAATTAATAGGTTTCTCGACCTCATTACAGGGATGGAACTGTAACGTTGTAACCAACTATTCGTAATGAATAGTTGAGCCGATCCCGAGTGTCTACAGCTTCGTTCCCTTTACCGTCGTCTGTCAGTGCCCCATTCAGATCTGGTGTTCGTGCGTCACGTCTTCCAGTAGTGCGAAACGCACTAGACAGCTACGGACTTTTAGAGCACATAAAAATCGCACGTCCCGCTCGGGACTGCTAGAGCGCGCTCTCATTGTTAGCGAGGTGCTAAGAATTTAGTGTGCGCTATGTTAATGAGGCGCTCGTGTCTGCTGCTTTCTTCTTATAAACTCGGCTACAGAAAGCTCACAAAGCGAGAGGTGCGCAACTGTTGGGACGGGCGCGCCTTCCCCAGAATGTAAGGGTAAAGGTCAGCAGTCGTTTTGTGAGCAGCTGCAGTCTGCTTCACCGTCGCTGTAAAAATAAATCGCTTTTAAATCCGCTCTTTTGAGTAACGCCTCAAAGGATCAGGGGATACACAGTCTGACCAATATAGCTATCTCTGAGGAGCGCCTGATGGACGCAACCGAAATACCCATTGTTTTGACACCGTAGCGAGGAATATAGCCTGGTGCTGTTTATTTTGTGCGTTCGTATAGTTATTTATTTTCAGCTCCGCCTAAAATGCGCGGGAAGGCAGCTTCATTTGTGGAGAGATAAGCCATAAAGCAGCGCGGCGAAAACATTCTTTCCCTTTAGCCTCAGCGAAACTCGACCACTGCCTTGGTCCTCTATGGTGACCTAGATGTCGACGGGACGTTTAACGCTAACCTCGTTTCCATTTTTATCCACCCTGCGTACTACTGTCATTAGTTAGCAACAATATTTTTTTCCTGACAATTTTGCCGTAACTTCTACGCGTTCCAGTCTTCGTACAGCACCGGAGTGTGGAAACATTTAGACTTCAGCAGATGCGCACAGATTCCCCGAACAAAGAGCAGCTTCCATTTTCGCACATTCATCGCCGCGCAAAAAGGTGTTGCGCAGTTAAAACACGTTTTCAAAGAAGCCTTACAGCACCACGTACGGATAACGGAGAGCCTTCGAAAGGGGCCTTATGTAACATAGCTGCCTTTCAAATTACAACCGCGCTGAGGTTAATCAAAGAAATGTAACCACTGAGAAGTATTTCGGGGCTCCCTCAGGACATGGGGCCAATTAATGAAGAGAAAAAAAGCGCTGAGCGCCTTTTGTTGTGTTCATTTTTAACACACACACACACACACACACACACACACACACACACACACACGTACACCACAATTTCCGAAACTAAATGAGGTCGCATTGTGGTGTATGAACCAGTATATTCCACGCTGGTTCGGCTCACAAAAATCTTCAAGTGGCACTAGAACCACTTGAAAGGGACAAAGCTCAGAACACGAAATATGTAGAGAGACTATCTCTTTGATTGTTCTTCCGTGGTTGTCTGAGATAGACAGTTACAATATTTTCCACGGCAAGATCTCCAAATAGTATCGTTACTAAACTTATACTTTGAAATTAGTGGGTTTATATCAAGTTTTTGGGTTTATATCAAGTTTGTGCCAAGGCAGAGGTGAAACGCAGGAGTTCTTCTCCAAAAAGCATATGCATTACTGGGTAAGTCGGATTTTCAAGTACAATGAAGCCGGCTCCGTTATGCGTTATTGAATGTTAAAAGAGTATGATGTCTCGCCGATGTCACTGTCAATAAAGACGACACCTTATCGTTGTAAAAGTACGTGATTATCCAAAAGCAGCTCTGGAGCTTCAGAAAACGCCTGCACGAAAACTACAAAGCATACAGAAAAATGACACATATCAGTACGGTTTCCCACAGGGTTCGGTCTTAGGTCCTTTACTGTTCTTGATATACATTAATGACTTACCATTCCACATTGATGAAGATGCAAAGTTAGTTATTTTTGCTGATGATACAAGTATAGTAATAACATCTAAAAACCAAGAACTATGTAATTGTAAATGATGTTTGTCACAAAATTATTAAATGGTTCTCAACAAACGGACTCTCTTTAAATTTTGATAAAACACAGTATATACAGTTCCGTACAGTAAATGGCACAACTCCAGTAATAAATATAGACTTTGAACAGAAGTCTGTAGCTAAGGTAGAATTTCAAAAATTTTAGGTGTGTCCGTTGATGAGAGGTTAAATTGGAAGCAACACATTGATGGTCTGCTGAAACGTCTGAGTTCAGCTACGTATGCTATTAGGGTTATTGCAAATTTTGGTGATAAGAATCTCAGTAAATTAGCTTACTATGCCTACTTTCATTCACTGCTTTCGTATGGCATCATATTCTGGGGTAATTCATCGTTCAGTAGAAAAGTACTCATTGCTCAAAAACTTGTAATCAGAATAATTGCTGGAGCCCACCCACGGTCATCCTGCAGACATCTATTTAAGGATCTAGGGATCCTCAGAGTAACCTCCCAGTATATATATTCACTTACGAAATTTGTTGATAATAATCCAACCCAGTTCAAAAGTAACAGCAGTGTGCATAGCTATAACACCAGGAGAAAGGATGATCTTCACTATGCAGGGTTAAATCTGACTTTGGCACAGAAAGGGGTAAATTATGCTGCCACAAAAGTCTTTGGTCACCTACCAAACAGCATCAAAAGCCTGACAGATAGCCAACTAACATTTAAAAATAAATGAAAAGAATTTCTAGATGACAGTTCCTTCTACTCATTGGCTGAATTTTTAGATATAAATTAAGGGAAAAAACAGCAACTTAAACATTAGTGTCATGCAATATTTTGTGTAATGTAATATCTTGTACAGATATCTTTTATTAACCTGACACGTTCCTCATCATTACGAAGTCTCGTATTCATGATCTATGGAACAAGTATTAATCTAATCTAATCTAATCTAGTGGATCGAGCACCTTTCCAAGATTCGATTAAAAATACGTGGCGTAGCGTAGTTTCAGAGCACATCACTAGGTGGTAGGCGTGTTGGACCGTGTAAGACAGACAGATCGAATTACACTGACGGAAAAAAAATCGCAACACCAAGAAGGGGTGTTTGACATAAACGAAAGTAGTCGTGTTTCTACATCTGACGTCTATTCAAATCTCGCGCCAGTAGCATAGGAGTGGTGCTAGTAACGCCACTATGAGGGTGCAAATCTGGTTTGCTTTAAATACTCGCTATAACGGTCGTGAGCGCTACTTACCTTTGAGATTGGACATTGTGAGTTGACGTCAATTAGGAATGCCTTTAAGCCGACAAAGTCGCCATTATCGACACCTGAACGAGATGGAACAAGGTCGTGTAATAGAGCTACGAGAAGCTGGATGTTCCTTCTGCGATATTGTAGAAAGACGTGGCAGAAATGTAGCCACTGTACATCACTGCTGGCAGTCCGCAGCTCGTGGTCTTGCGGTAGCGTTCTCGCTTCGCGTGCACGGGGTCCCGGGTTCGATTCCCGGCTGGGTCAGGGATTTTCTCTGCCTTGCGATGACGGGGTGTTGCGTGTCTTTCATCATCATTTCATCATCATTAACTCGCAAGTCGCCGAAGTGGCGTGAGCTGAAAAGGACTTGCAATTTCTGCAGACTTCTCCCGCCCAACAATGCCGTACGATCATTTCATTTCACTGCTGGCAGCGGTGGTCACGAAAATAATGGTCGTAAGGAGACCGCGATGCACTGCCGAGGGGGGGAGACAGTCGTGTTCGGTGTACGGTTCAGGCGCGTTGTATTGCATAGGCAGTAGCAATGGGCACAACAGTGACACGACGAATTGTTACAAATCATTTACTTCAAGGACAGCTCCGAGCCAGACATCCTGTAGTTTACATTCCACCGAACACGTATTATGTTCGAGTATCATGACTTCTCTGTAGAAATCAGCATTGGTTTCGAAAAAGACGGTCGTGTGAAACCCAGCTCGCGCTATTCGTCCACGAGACTCAGAGGGCCGTAGACACGGGTTCCCAGGTAGATGCCGTGTTTCTTGACTTCCGCAAGGCGTTCGATACAGTTCCCCACAGTCGTTTAATGAAGAAAGTAAGACCAATTGTGTGCTTGAAGAGTTCCTAGATAACAGAGCGCAGCATGTCATTCTCAATGGAGAGAAGTCTTCCGAAGTAAGAGTGATTTCAGGTGTGCCGCAGGGGAGTGTCGTAGGACCGTTGCTATTCACAATATATATAAATGACCTTTTGGATAACATCGGAAGTTCACTGCGGCTTTTTGCGGATGATGCTCTAGTATATTGAGATGTTGTAACAATGGAAAATAGTACTGAAATGCAGGAGGATCTGCAACGAATTGACGCATGGTGCAGGGAATGGCAGTTGAATCTCAATGTAGACAAGTGTAATGTGCTGCGAATACAGAGAAAGAAAGATCCTTTATCATTTAGCTACAATATAGCAGGTCAGCAACTGGAAGCAGTTAACTCCATTACCTATCTGGGAGGAGGCATTAGGAGTGATTTAAAATGGAATGACCATATAAAGCAGATGCCAAACTGAGATTCATTGGAAGACTCCTAAGGAAATACAATCCAAAATCAAAGAAAGTTGGTTACAGTACACTACTTTGCCAATTGCTTGAATACTGCTCATCGGTGTGGGATCTGTACCAGATAGGATTGATAGAAGAGATAGAGAAGATCCAACGGAGAGCAGCGCGCTTCGTTACAGGATCATTTAGTAATCGCGAAAGCGTTACGGAGATGATAGATAAACTCCAGTGGAAGACTTTGCAGGAGAGACGCTAAGTAGCTCGGTACGTTCAGAGTTAATTTCCTGATATTTAAATACTATACGATAGTACTTTCGCCTTCGTGCAGCATTAGTGACTGTGTTACCACGCACCGAACTCTGACATTTCTCATGTAACTATACAGGGTGGTCCATTGATAGTGACCGGGCCAAATATCTCACGGTATTGGCCCGCTAGATGGCGCTGCCATAGGTCAAACGGATATCAACTGCGTTTTTCTAAATAGGAACCCCCATTTTTATTAGATATTCGTGTAGTATGTAAAGAAACATGAATGTTTTAGTTGGACCACTTTTTTCGCTTTGTGATAAATGGCGATGTAATAGTCACAAATGTATAAGTACGTGGTATCACGTAACATTCCGCCAGTGCGGACGGTACCTGCTTCGTGATACATTACCCGTGTTAAAATGGACCGTTTACCAATTGCGGAAAAGGTCAATATCGTGTTGATGTATGGATATTGTGATCAAAATGCCCAACGGGCGTGTGCTATATATGCTGCTCGGTATCCTGGACATCATCCAAGTGTCCGGATCGTTCGCCGGATAGTTACATTAAGTAAACATGAAGTGTTCAGCCACATGTGAAACGTCAACCACGACCTGCAACAAATGATGATGCCCAAGTAGGTGTTTTAGCAGCTGTCGCGGCTAATCCGCACATCAGTAGCAGACAAATTGCGCGAGAATCGGGAATCTCAAAAACGTCGGTGTTGAGAATGCTACATCAACATCGATTGCACCCGTACCATATTTCTATGCACCAGGAGTTGCATGGCGACGACTTTGAACGTCGTGTACAGTTCTGCCACCGGGCACAACAGGAACTACGGGACGATGACAGATTTTTTGCACGCGTTCTATTTAGCAACGAAGCGTCATTCACCAACAGCGGTATCGTAAACCGGCATAATATGCACTATTGGGCAACGGAAAATCCACGATGGCTGCGACAAGTGGAACATCAGCGACCTTGGCGGGGGCATTATGGGAGAAAGGATAATTGGCCCCCATTTTATCGATGGCAATCTAAATGGTGCAATGTATGCTGATTTCCTACGTAATGTTCTACCGATGTTACTACAAGATGTTTCACTGCATGACAGAATGGCGATGTACTTCCAACATGATGGATGTCCGCCACATAGCTCGTGTGCGGTTGAAGGGGTATTGAATAGCATATTTGATGACAGGTAGATTGGTCGTTGAAGCACCATACCGTGGCCTCCACGTTCACCGGATATCACGTCCCCGGATTTTCTACATCTACATCTTTCTGCGGGGAAAGTTGAAGGATATTTGCTATCGTGATCCACCGACAACGCCTGACATGGCGTCAGCGCATCGTCAATGCATGTGCGAACATTACGGAAGGCGAACTACTCGCTGTTGAGAGGAATGCCGTTACACGAATTGCCAAATGCATTCAGGTTGACGGACATCATTTTGAGCGTTTATTTCATTAATGTGGTATTTACAGGTAATCACTCCGTAACAGCATGCATCCTCAAAAATGATAAGTTCACAAAGGTACATGTAATCACACTGGAACAACCGAAATAAAATGTTCAAACGTCCTAAGTTCAGTATTTTAATTTAAAAAACCTACCTGTTACCAACTGTTCGTCTAAAATTGTGAGCCATATGTTTGTGACTATTACAGCGCCATCTATCACAAAGCGAAAAAAGTGGTCCAACTAAAACATCCATGTTTCTTTACATACTACACGAATATCTAATAAAAATGGGGGTTCCTATTTAGTAAAACGCAGTTGATATCCGTTTGACCTATGGCAGCGCCATCTAGCGGGCCAACCATAGCGTCATCTGGTTTCCCTCTTCAGGCTAGACAAGTTTCATTCTTTGTAGTTTTTTCGTTTGACGCTTATTTCGTGAGATATTTGGCCCGGTCACGATCAATGGACCACCCTTTAGAATGTTCAAAAGCGAACGCAGTCTTATGTGAAAAGAGACTATATTACGAAAATTGTCCAAACTGGCTACCATTACGCGATTCACATAATTGAATGCAGCAGTGCATTCTCTGAATCCCGTGGTTTTACATTTGTTGATGCGGGAACATATCGTTCAGTTTCTTTGTGCAATTCGGACGTAGTGTGAGGACGAGTTTTCTAAGCAGCATCATTAAGGTATCTTTTAAGGAAACGGTCAGGTTGGGTAAAGCAGGCGATAAAGTCGCTACATATCTTCGAAATCAGTTGTCCGTGACAGCACTGATCCAATAAAGTCATGATATTTGTTGTCTGTACGCGCCGTAGCATTGGCTAACTGAAACCAAACGTTTACTGTAGCTGGTTTTCGGATAGTGTGTTAACAAATTGTTGCATCGTCTATACGTCGTGTTCTTTGTCCATTGTGTCATGAGAGGCTGCGAAGAAGATTCGCATAAATGACTGTGCACACCAAACACGCACTTTTTATGCGTGCAGAGGGAACTAATGCAGCTGGTGTGAATTTTTCCGTAGCTAAAGTCAGTGGATTCTGTGCGTTCACATATCCTTCAAGATGGAACCATGCCTTGCAGACCAAACCCAGTTTTAGAGTTCTTCCCAATCATGATACGAACCAATGATAGAAAGCTACACTTCTCCCACCTCCATGTAACAACTGATGAACAACATTGAATTCTGTAAGGGTGGACGCTATCAACAGACCAGGTCGGTTACATAGCTGTGTCCTCGAGACGTAGTTTGACTCAAAAGAATATGCAGCTTGCTTATTGATAAACTTTTTCGGATTTAGAACTTACGGTGGACTACATGTGGTCTGATCTGCCACAGTTTCCATCTTCTACAACTAATACAACCCCGTGAATGGTGCACATATTTGGTGCATCCTTATCATACTTTCTTTGAGGTCATTCTGATTCTCGGCATAGCTGGCGAATGTAATTTAGTTTGTGACAATGAATTCTCCACTCTACATCCACATATACACTCAGCAAGCCACCTTATAGGGTGTGGTGGAGGGTACTTTGGTTGGATGGGAATTTTCGCACTTGGTAAACGAACCAGTTACCGAACATGTTGCTTTTCTTCGGTTCTTTTTCTATTTACTCTGTCAATCCCAGCCGGCGAACTATACTCAAGTACCGATCAAAGAAGAGTTTTGTAAGCTACCTCCTTCGTGGATAGACTTCCTGCAGCTTCTCCCAATGAATCTCAGTCTGTCATCTGCTTTTCCTGCGATTAATTTTATGTAGTGGTTCCCCTTAAAACAGATGCATTAATTTCTTCCAGATTTTTAATGGCTGTGACTGGTTCCAGTGCTTATTCGGCAGTCGTGTAATCGTATAACAATGAATGTTTCCGCATATGTATGCGCTATTATTTACATTTGTTTACCATGAAGATAAACTGCCAATCCCCGCACCATGCATATATTCTTTGCAGTTCTTCCTGCTTCCGACGTTGTCCACCAGATCATTTATATATATTATGAAAAGAAATGGTTCTAGAACATTCCATTGGGGTAAGCCATAAAATTACTCTAAATACACTACTGGCCATTAAGATTGCTACACCAAGAACAAATGCAGATGATAAGCGGGTATTCATTGGACAAATATATTATGCTAGAACTGACATGTGATTAAATTTTCACGCAATTTGGGTGCATAGATCCTGAGAAATCAGTACCCAAAACAACCACATCTGGCGTTTATACGCCTGGGCATTGAGTCAAACAGAGCTTCGATGGCGTGTACAGGTACAGCTGCCCATGCAGCTTCAACACGATACCACAGTTCATCAAGAGTAGTGACTGGCGTATAGTGACGAGGCAGTTGCTCGGCCACCATTGACCAGAGGTTTTCAGTTGGTGAGAGATTTGGAGAATGTGCTGACCATGGCAGCAGTCGAACATTTTCTGTATCCAGAAAGGCCCGTATAGGCCCTGCAACATGCGGTCGTGCATTATCCTGCTGAAATGTAGGGTTTCGCAGGGATCTAATGAAGGGTAGAGCCATGGGTCGTAACAAAATGGCTCTGAGCACTATGGGACTTAACTACTGAGGTCATCAGTCCCCTAGAACTTAGAACTACTTAAACCTAACTAACCTAAGGACGTCACACACATCCATGCCCGAGGCAGGATTCGAACCTGCGACCGTAGCGGTCACGCGGTTCCAAACTGACGCGCTTAGAATCGCACGGCCACACCGGCCGCCTGGGTCGTAACACATGTGGAATGTAACGTCCACTGTTCAAAGGGAACAAGAGGTGACCGAGACGTGTAACCAATGGCACCCCATACCATCACGCCGGGTGATAAGCCAGTACGGCGATGATTACACGCTTCAATGTGCGCTCACCACGATGTCGCCAAACACGGATGTGACCATCATGATGCTTTAAACAGAATCTGGATTCATCCGAAAAAACGACGTTTTGCCATTCGTGCACCCAGGTTCGTCGTTAAGTACATCATCGCAGGAGCTCCTGTCTGTGATGCAGCGTCAAGGGTAACCGCAGACATGGCCTCCGAGCTGATAGTCCGTGCTGCTTTAAACGTCGTCGAACCGTTCGTGCAGATGGTTGTTGTCTTGCAAACGTCCCCATCTGTTGACTCAGGGATCGAGACGTGTCTGCACGATCCGTTACAGCCATGCGGATAAGATGCATGTCATCTCGAGTGCTAGTGATACGAGGCCGTTGGGATCCAGTGCGGCGTTCCGTATTACCCTACTGAACCCACCGATTCCATGTTCTGCTAACAGACATTGGATCACGACCAACGCGAGCAGCAATGTCGCGATACGATAAACCGCAATCGCGATAGGCTACGATCCGACCTTTATCAAAGTCGGAAACGTGGTGGTACGCATTCCTCGTCCTTACACGAGGCATCATAACAACGTTTCACCAGGCAACGCCGGTCAAGTGCTGTTTGTGTATGAGTAATCGGTTGGAAACTTTCCTCATGTCAGCACGTTGTAGGTGTCGCCACGGGCGCCAACCTTGTGTGAATGCTCTGAAAAGCTAATCATTTGTATATCACAGTATCATCTTCCTGTCGGTCAAATTTCGCGTCTGTAGTACGTCATCTTCGCGGTGTAGCAATTTTAATGGCCAGTAGTGTATTAAGATTTTTATCCGTTAAGAATGACATACTGTGTCCAGTTATGCCAAGAGTCTTCCATCCAATCACAAAGCTGGTCTGGCATTCCGTATGCACGTATTTTGTTTATTAGGTGACAGTGCTGACGTGTATATAATGCCTTCTGGAAGTCAAGGAACACGTTATCTACCTGGAGCCGTATCTATTACCTTCTGCGTCTCGTGGACTAATAGATTCTTGACACTCTCTGGTGTTATCTGCAAACCCATTTTTTCCGTAGTTAACAAGGATGATTCATGCAACAAAAAAGAAACTTTCCTCGGTAACGTTAAGTAACTTTTTGGATCCCCACCCCCTATATCTGAACCTGTTTTTTTTCCGCGTGCTTGGGATGTAGTACGGTGTTGTAGAGAACGCCTTGCTTCGGTGTTCCAGGGACGAAGAGAACACGGCGCTGGCCGGCGCGTTGGACAACAACTCGTTCAACGACAACGCCAACACTGTGATGGGCCGGCGCTCTCTCGATCTGACGGCGTCCCTGCGCGCCAAACCAGACCTCATCGAGACGGCGGAACGCCGCGACAGGTGGGGTCTGCTGCTGTGTCACCCCCGCTCTTAGAGTAGTGCGCACAAAGTAACTTGGCCAGCACCTGCGCGGGAAACGCGGTAGGGGAGGGGACAGCAATGGTGGCCGGGGCTCCAATGTGAATGGTCAGTTCGGCACCAGCGTGATGCGCACAAATGCACATTTTGGATAACTTGTAAGCTACAAATAGCGAGTCTACTAATGTTTACGTTAGCAGGTTATGACTATACGAGCAGTAATTCGACAAATATACAGGGTGAGTCGCGTAAGACGTAACACCCCCATTATTCCGGGGGCGATTGCACGTATCGACAAGCGGTGTTCGGCGAAACATAGCCGGCTATGGGGCACATACTGTGGTAGATGCACAATAATCACAACGTTTATATTGACCTAGATAATGAGGCAAGTACATGTTCTTTAAATGGGATGCTATACTTTTTTGACCATCATTCGAACGCTCTGGAAAAGACGCGTTTAGTAATGTAACGCATGTTGCCATTGTGATTCAAACTTCGCTTAAAAGACGCTGGGAAATGTACGATTGAAGGTCGAGGCGGTCGGAAGCAGCTGCAGACTGTAAACACGCCTAGCGCGACCCGCAGCCCGAGTTGCCGTGCTGTATGCAGCATGCACGGCCTACGCTACGTAGGTAAATCCTCACCCGCCCTCTTTTAAGCAAAGTTTGAATCACAATAGCAACATGCGTTACATCACTATTCGTATCTTTTCCAGAGCGTTCGAATGACGCTAAAAAAGTACAGTGTCCCATTTAAAAAACATGAGACAAGTGTGTCTCAGCCGGCCGATGGTGGCCGAGCGGTTCTGGCGCTACAGTCTGGAACCGCGCGACCGCTACGGTCGCAGGTTCGAATCCTGCCTCGGGCATGGATGTGTGTGTTGTCCTTAGGTTAGTTAGGTTTAAGTAGTTCTAAGTTCTAGGGGACTTATGACCTCAGCAGCTGAGTCCCATAGTGCTCAGAGCCATTTTGAACCATTCAAGTGTGTCTCATTATCTGGGACCATATAAACGTTGTGATTATTGTGCATGTACCAACGTATGTGCCCCATAGTCCGCTAAGATTCGCCGAAAACCGCATGCTGATACGAGCAATCGCCCCCGGAATAAAGGGGGTGTTACGTCTTACGCGACTCACCCTGTAGATGTGCTTCGTGGATTATAAGAAAGCTTTCGACAATGTGAAATGGTTAAAGCTATGGATTGACCTCTTCGAGTCGGGTACGCCGAGACACCTAGCGTACCAGATCCAGCAACTGTACTTTTCGAGCACTGTGACAGTAATAACGCCTTCTTAAACACCTTTTCTACTAATGCCGGCATGAGACAAGGGTACATTTTCTCTCCACTATTCTTCAGTGCATACAGTGAGCATAGTATAATGGATGTTCTTGAAGGCGGCAGGAAAATAAACAATCTCAGGTTCGCGGCTGACGCTCTGATAACTGCAACAGACGTGCATCAGCTAGAAACTGTCATGTGAAAGATGGCCAAATGAAGCAGAGAATATGACCAATTAATAATACAAATACCAAAGTGGTGTTTGTAGGTCGCAGAAATGACAACAGACTTGACATCACAAATATTGCTGGCCACAAGGTCGCCAAGTCACTTCGAGTATTTAGGATCTGTTGTTACTGAGACTGGAGATTGCTAGCCGGAAATCCGTAGGCACATTTCGACTGCGAGAAATTCTACAGAAAAACTTACTCGTATCTGGAAGGACACCTCCATCACTGTCGAGACAAAGCTGTCTCTTGTACTAACTCTAATTTTCCCTATCGTAACCTATGCAGCAGACTTGGACGATGGTGCCAGCAGATTGTCGCATGATTGAGGCTCTGGAAATGTAGTGCTGTAGAAGATTACTTCGAATACCATGGACACCAAACCGAACTAACGAATCTATCCTCAGGCATCTCGGTATCATAACAAGACTGTCGACACATGTCAGTCAGAATCAGTTTAAATATTTTATCACATTGCCAGCCAAAGTGGCCGAGTGGTTCCAGGTGCTACAGTCTGGAACCGCGCGACGCTACGGTTGCAGGTTCGAATCCTGCCTCGGGCATAGATGTGTGTGATGTCCTTAGCTTAGATAGGTTTAAGTAGTTCAAAGATCTAGGGGACTGATGACTTCAGAAGTTTTAAGTCCCATAGTGCTCAGAGCCATTTTACCACATTGCCAGAAGACAAGAGGCAATGCAAAGAACAATGAGGGAAAAGTCGACGGCTGAAGACTAGAGGATGCATAGCATATTGTGAATAGAGCAGATTAAAAGCTTGACTGGGATGGACATGCAGCAAGCAAGTCATCATGCCTAAGACAGCTTCATTGGGAACAGATGTTCAAAGTCAGTAGATTGTCACTAGACTAGGCATACCAAAAAAGGAGTAGACAGTGTCGCTTACTGCGATACTGGCAATGCAAAATAAAGAACATGTGTCATGTGGTAATTATTTGTCAGTCTCCCGACAATCAGTCTGAAAATATTAGCAAAATATATTTATTTCATTTATTTATTGTGTGGCATACAGTAGAGTTCTTGAATCACAAGAACAGCTGCACATATACGAAGATAATTAAACAACTAGATATCAACATTTCAACACAACTCTCCAGATAGAGCTCAATCTGAAGGCATTTTATCTAGTTTACCGGTATCATCCCAATCGTCACTGTAGAGAAGTTTTCTAAAGGACTCTTGTAGGCACGTGTGGAATATTTTGATACAATATGAGAAACTGTCTGTCGTTCCGCATCTTTAAAGAAACAGTGTGGCACTGGGAAGTAAGTATTTGCAGTAGTTTTCCCCATCCTTTATTCCCTTTATTGTATGATTTGAATAACTATCAGCACCTGCAGGTCTCTCAGGTACGGTTTTTAATGAGATTTTTCATTCCTTGTTTGACTCGTGTGACATAAAAGTAATGGCTTTGCACATCACCACTCCCGTGGTTGATTATGAAGAAATTTTCCTGCACCATCGATTCGTAAAGACTGTGGTGTCATGCTATGCAATAAAGAGATGGCAACAAGACTGCTTGAAGAGCACAGGTCACCAGGCGACAGTCAGCTGAAGAGGCTGCCCTTTCCAAACATAGCGATGGAGCTGCCTAACATTCAGCACTTTCTTGCGGTTGCGCATAGGCGCAAAGTTATTTTGCGCAGTAGTGCATTCCTGCATGTTGAAGGGCAGCGGGGGAGGGGGGCGGGGAGGATGCCATGATGATGGCATGGAAAAGTCAAAAGTAACTATACTGTTGGTCATTAAACCTGCAACACCATGAAGGGGGCATGAAATATATGTAAATTGGCATGAAGTGTAACACAAGCTTGGACATGCAAATGGTTAGCTCTATAGTTAAACCGTACAAAGTGGGTAAGAGTACTGTAATCTACATCCTAATAACAGTGTGAATAACCTAAAACTTACATTGCAAATATTGTGGAAGTGGAAACTGCTACTGATGTGCAGTTTTCACAGAATCGATTGGTAGTCAGGGGCACGTACTGTTAGCCAATCAACAGATTGTAATAGTATTTATAAAGTATATTTTTTGTGCAAATACACACTTTTTAAGTGGAACAATCCCTATTGACATTAACAAACTAAAAGTATGGTAAATTAGAATGTCAGTGGTGTTCATTGCAAGATTCTAGTGAGAGTCGTTTACGAGATATCATATGTTGAAAAGTTCCCACACTGACACTTGTACAATACCTGTCGTAGCATACACTAAAGAAAAACACAGGTGCTTACCCTAGTTATGTGGACCATGCTACCATGAAAAGAATTTATAAGATGAAAATCAGCGAAAATGAATAAAGAGTAATGGCATGTAGTCAGATTAAATCAGGCTAAACTGAGAGAATTAGGTTAGGAAGTGAGATACTAAAAGTAGAGATGAGTTTTGCTTTTTGGCTATCAAAATAATTGTCTAATGTCAGAAGTATGGAGGATATAAAATCTATGCCTCCAGTACCAAGACAACCTTCTCTGAAACAGAGAAATGTGTTAACACCAAGTATTAATTTAAGTGTCATGAAGTATTTTATGAAAAAAATTGTCTGGAGTGTAGCCTGTATGTGAATTTGATATGAATGGTAAGTAGTATGGACGAGAAGAGAATAGGAGCTTTTGAAATGCAATGCTACAGAACAATTCTGAAAGTTAGATGGGTGCATCCTGTGCTGATCAAAGCAGAACAATATGCGTCAGCTGATATTCTCAGGCAGCAAAATATTAAAAACACTGCACACACAGTTAATAACAATTCAGTGGTTAGTACATATGCAAGTCCACACAACTAAAACTGATTCACTTGAGGGATTAACTCATTAGTATTCAGAAGAGGAAACAAAGTTTAATTGTTCTCTCAAATGTGAATGAATATTTAATTAGTCACTGATTGACTATGTCAACTAGAAAATTTATCCAACAGGGAAGTTCCTCACAGAGAGACAACTGAAAGTTTACTGTCGTTTAGTGGCAGAGTCCATGGTGAAAACACTGGCTATATGCTTGTAAATGGTTTGGCAGCACACTGAAAATACTAGCGTTGAGAGTATCTGAGACTGTTTTACATCTGGATCTGACTGGGTAGGTGCTGGGTGGCCACTTAAATATTCATCCAGTGGAAGATTACTTGTCCTGCATCCAGGTGGGAACATGACAGAGGTAGAAAAATAGCCTAGGAACTGTAGTGCCGCAGGTGGTGATGTAAGGGCGTCAGGCGATGATGCTTACGCTGTGAGTTTGCAAGGAGCCTTTCCCAGGTCAGCTGGTAAATGAAACCTGGCTGCACAACTGGACATCTCTATTGGTAGTGCTGACACTGTCGTTCACCTGTTGGAATACTCAAAGATGTGTGTTGTCTGGGTTCCTCGCTTCCTAACAACATTATAAAGAGCAACAAAGGACCATCTGTGTGGAACTGCTTGTGCATTACAAGGCTGATCGTGACAACGTTTCTTTCTGAACATTGTCACAGGCAATAAAACGTGGATTCCAACTCTTTGAACTGGAAACAAAATGCCAAGCCATGGATTGGCGCCACACAGCCTAACCGCCAAAGAAAAACTTCAAAGCCACACCATCAGCTGATAAAATCATGGCAACGGTCTTCTGGGACACGGAAGGGGTTATTTTGTCTGATGCCTTCCTCATTGTGCAACAATCATTGAAGTGTATTGTGTTACCCTCAGGAAATTGAGGAAATTATTTCGGTGTGTTCGGCGCCACAAAAATGCAGACAAATTTTTCTTTCTTCACAACAACACAAGGCCTCACCAAGTCTACACACCCAACTGGATGTCACAGAACTTCATTGGACTGTTTTTTCTTGTACATCCTACAGCCCAGATCCCACACCTTTCTTTTTCCATCTGCCTGGTCCAATGAAGGATGCTGTATGTGGATGATGGGGAGATTATTGATGCAGCAAGATGCTGGCTCCGATGTCGACCAGCAGAGTGGTACCATGTGGGGATACTGGCCCTCATAATAAGGTGGCATAAGGCCGTCGTATAGAACAGAGATTATGAGGGTGATTTGAAAAGTTCTCGGAATGAAATAGAAAAAAAGTACTTACATCACTGAAACTTTATTTTTTAATGTAGTCTCCTTGTAGATTAATGAACTTGGTCCAACAATGTTCCAGAGCCTTGATCCCATCTCTAAAATGAGTTTCCTCCAGGCCTGCAAAATAGTTGTCAACTCCAGCTATCAGTTTTTCGTTTGAAGTGAATCTTCGTCCACCAAGAAAAATTTTCAGTTTTGGGAAGAGATGGAAGTCTAACAGAGCCATATCAGGTGAGTAAGGTGGGTGTGGCAACAATTCATACCTTAGTTTGTGTAATTTTGCCATGGCGACGGCACATGTTTTTGATCCAGTGTCAAGAGTCGCGGCACTCATCTTGCTGATAATTTTTTCATGTCTAATTCTTCAATTAAAATGTGATATACCCTTTCAGATGACATCTGGAAAGCGTGAGCAACCTCAATCGGCGATCCTCCATAACCATTTTGTGCACTTTTGCAATGATTTCTGGAGTAGTGACATCTTGCCCGACCACTGTGCGGATCATCTTCTAAGCTCTCCCGACCAAATTTAAATTTGTTTGTCCACTTGGAAACAGTTGAATATGAAAGAGCAGAGTTCCCCAGTGTAGTCTGGAAATCCGCATGAATGTCTTTTGCTTTCATACCTTTCTTTACGAAGTACTTAAATCACTGCTCGGATCTTGATTTTTTTCCATCCTCTCAAATCGCTACGAGGGCACAACAACAGAGTCACGTCACAGCTCAGCTCTCTTCCAAGAGCACTGACATGGCACATGTTTACTGGCAACAGTCCAATGAATATCACTTGAACAACTTGTTGCACTAGCACTGATCTCTCTTTGTGATTCTGAGTTCTTTTCAAACCACCCTCATACATTGAAAAATAGAGTTTTGTAGCCCAAAGGGTGGGGAATAATATGGTGTATTGGAATCCTGAATAAAACCAATCTGCTTTCAGAAAAGGACGTGTTGCATTACTTATTGAATGCCCCTTGTATTTACTGGTGGTGGACATCAGCCATTGTTGTTATTCACTGGCAGTTGACACCTGGTGGCAACAGCCCATCAACCTTGGCTGTTTTACAGTGTAGCTGAAGTCCTGAGATACAGCAGATTGAGTGAGTAATGAAGATGTACTAATAATGGAGAGAAAAGAGCTTTGTGACACAACTTGACAAAAGAAGTGATAGGTTGACAGGATATGGCCTGAGGTGTCGAGGAATAGTTAATTTGGTAATGTAGGGAAGTGTGGAGGTTAAAAATTGTAGAGGGTGGCTTGTGGCCATTTTATTTTGTTCAGCCTGTTTTGTCTACATCTGTGGTTTTAAATAAGAGTATTTGCTTCATCCTGTCACTATGCATAATTGTAGTATATGAACATCTTATCGGGAAATAATATTTTGTTCTTGGCAAAGAATATGCTTTATTATTTAAAATGGCATTTTGTACTGGGAGTCTAAACTCGACACTTGCCTTTTCTGGCAGATACTCTCCCTCCTGAACAACATGAGCACACGTAATGGACAAACTTAGATCTTCAACTTGCTCCTGCTTCTTCCAGATTCCTTGGATGTTCTCTTATGATGCTCTCAGACTAGCTCCCAAGGGAGAATAATATTGATTTCACCAGAGCCTAAGGCTGCAACTATTCAAGATGATTTCACAATGTGCACGGAAAATAACACAGTGCACAGGTAATCCTGAAAGCTGTTTTTCTGTAGCACACAAACGAGTCAGAAGAACATAAAACTTCCTAACTCATTTGTGTATAAAGGTATCACGGAGCTGCTTTGTCTAAACTAAGCTAAATGATCACAAGAAAAGTTTCGGTAGTGTGCCAAGTGAAAGATATTACCTTTGGAAAAAACCGTACCTCCTGTAGGCTTGGCTGTTATGCCACTTGGTGAATGACATCGACCAAATGTGGCATAATTTTCCTTGTATGCGAGTTTCATGCTTGTCATTCTGTAACAACTGTGCTTTGGAAAACTCATCTGTCTCTGGCATGGGTGCTTTAATGGACCACAGATGATTTTCATAGCTCTTTCCTATAAACAGAAAACACTGGGTGTGTATGTTGCCCTCATCATCAGTTCATCACCATCATCATCATCACCACCACCATTGATGCGCAAATCGCCGATGTGGTGTCAAATAAAGAGACTTGCACCAGGTGGATCACTCACCCGAAAGGACACACACACACACACACACACACACACACACACACACACACACACACACACACACACACACACACACACACTCACAAATATAGATAACCATCTAAAACTTGTACCAAATGTTGTGGATTACAATCAACAAATTGTAATAGTACTTAAGAAATATAATTTTGTTCAACTATACACTTTTTAAAGGGAATAGTGCCTACTGACATTAACAGACTAAAAGTAGGACAAATTAGATGTTAGTGATGTTTATTGCAGGAGTCCAGTGCGAGTTGTTTACAAGATATTGTGTTTTGAAAAATTCCCACACTGATACTTGTGCAATGCCTATGTTAGCACACACTAAAGAACAACATAAGTGCGTACAATATTTATGTGGATTCTGACCTGCATCCAATCCAATGATTTGGAAACAGTCGGTGAAGACATAGTGTAATACTTAAGACACTATAGGCTGGACAGCCATCATGTTGATACCACAGTTTCCTCGTAGCCTGCAGAGGAACGTCTTCTAGCATCCGTGCAAGATGGTCTGTTAGGAGGCTGCGATACTTGTGCACGTTCATCACTAAACAAGATAAATGGTACATCTGGAGTATCCTGTCTTAATGCCCACGTACAGAATTTAACATGATTCTCATAATCATTTTCTTGCAGCTCTTAATGGAGAGAGATGTCGTAGGGATGGAACCTATGTCAATAGAGAATGTATAGGGCATTTGCCCGATTTATGCCACTTCAATGTGTGATTGTGTGGGAGTTAACATGCAGATCAACTGCAACAGCAGCAGGAACCTCAATTTCCCCTTCTTCTTTCCTCACTTGTTTCTGTTGCATTGTCTAGGTGTTACACTACCACTTTCACATAACTGGTCAAAGAGGTTGATAAATAACTGTCAAGATGATTGATGTCTATTGGGATATGTTGCCACTTACACTGTAGAAGAAGGAACTGCATTCTTCCTTCATTCTTCGTATGCTATGAACATGTCGGCTTTTTCTGCATTGGTAAAATCCATCGTTCACTCATAACCTACTGCTTGGACTGTCACATACTTAATAGCAATTCACAGTTCACTCAAGGAACACACAAGTACACTGCAAGCAAACATAACAACTTTGTACCTTGCATTACACATGTTGAATGGCACAAACAAGTGTTGGAGTGGGAACTTTTCAAAATACAAATATCTCGTATATGGCTCGCACTGGATTCCTGCAACAAGCACCACTGACATTGTAACTTACCCTACTTTTAGTTTCTTAATGTCAATAGGCACTGTTCCATTTAAAAAAGTGTATGTTGCACAAAAAATACACTTTCTAAGTATTAATACAATGTGTTTATTGGCTAACAATACAAGCCCCTGACTACCAGTCCATTCTGTGAAAACCACACATCATACCACTTTCCATTTCTGTAAAATTTGCTGTGCCAGTTTTAAGTGGTGGTCAGAAGCAGTCTGGAAAGCTTGTAAGGGTGTTGTAGAGTAGGCCATATTGAGAAATAATTGTTAAGAAAAAAATTGATACATTGTACCATTTCTGAATTAATTAGCATTGAAGTTAGCCAATCAGCCTGTTGTGCACCAGTATTCAAGCAGCCTGTCAAATACAATTGGTGTCAGTTGTTGTCATTCTGTAGATGACAGTACATGAGATTGCTAAGCCTTTGGCTTGGGTTCAATCCTTATGACTGTCCCATGTCCAGTTTTTCTATCGCTCTCTTATTCAGTGTTAGGAAATCAAAGGAAGAACATGTTTGGTGACACAGTCTCTGGTGGGCTGCTTGAATTTGCACATACAATGGCCTGATTGGCAAACTTCAATGCTAATTAACTCAGAAAGGGAGCAACGTATTTTTATTTCTCAGGACAACCTACCCAACCAAATTACTTAAGATGATGTCAGCACCATGCAGGGACATAGGTGTGTTATTCCTGTGTTTGAGACAGAGACAGAGAGAGAGAGAGAGAGAGAGAGAGAGAGTGAGTGAGTGAGTGAGTGTACTGTTGCTCATCAAAGGATAACTCCAAAAGGTAGCAAGTTTTCCTTCTTTTGTATGTGCCTATCAATAACTCAAGACTTCGGTGTTTTGGTGAGTTGTCTCCTTTAAATCTAAAGTATTTACATTCTACAAGAAATTTCATATAACATTTATAAGATTTTCATACTGGTTCTGAACACCCTTTATATATAGCTTGCAAGTCATCACTATTGAGAAATGGAATATAAGGATGAAGTTTCAGTTATTTTCTAGATTTGTCAACATCTTCTGTAATTTTCTTCCATCATTTGTGTCACAACAAAACTAATTCCATATTGTTTGTATATTGCAGCAATGGAGAAAAACCAGAAATTCCTCATGTTGCTGGATCTTTAAACAATGATCTTTATGCAGTCCCTGTGAAGAGGCGACCACATAGCCTTGAGAATGATTTGCCACCCGGATGGGAGAAACATGAAGGTAGGTTATCATGTGCGACAGCTGTGATTTCTATTTAAATTTACTTTAATTTCTCTTCGAAAACACATGAAGCAAAGAAACCCTGAACACTGAATCTGTTCTGATATGATATTTGATATTTAAACCTTCCACCTATTTTTCCAGTGCAATCTACGGCGTAATTTATAATATTTATGCCATTTAACTTGTCGACAATTTTATTCTTTGTTAATTACAGCAGTCCTATAGTGCATAGAACATTGTGCTAGTATGTAACTGAATGGACTTATGAGGTTTTCACTGTCTTTGTTTATTCAGGAAAATTCTTTTGTGAAATCAGCAAGATGTCCTCATGAATTGGAAAGTAGCAGCTGTTTCTTTGGATGCTATCTTTTACTCAGTACCAGAAAACTTTTTTAAAATGAAGTTCACCTGTAGCTTTCCTCAAATACCATCTGGCTGTCTTTTTGTATATTTTTCTGTGTATAGTCACTGTTCAGCTCCTAAACAGCAGTCTGTCATGATAATTGACACAATCATAAGCTAGTGAACTAGAAACGGGAGAAGGGGGATTCAGTTTCCCATTTGGCCTCACAGATTTAGGTACTCCTATGATTTCCCTAAATCACTTAGAGTAAATGCCCAGGCTGTTTCTATTGAAAGATCATGCCAGATTTATTTCCATGTCCATGTCCAATACTAGCTTTTTTCTCCATCTCAATGATTACATCATTCTTAGTAGGACTTTTAGCTTCAGTCTTTCTTAAATAGCATTCTCTGTGTGTTTTAAAAATAAGACTCATAACCTGAGATTTAGAGAATAAAGTGATGGACACTTCACATAAGTTCTGCATGTTATTTTCATTCATTCTAGTTGATCCTTGTATGTAACTGTTGTTTCATTGCTGGTATCAAATTTTGTAGACAGGACTGAAGAAAACCTGTTAATTTAGTAACAAATAGTAAAAATGGCCTATAGTAGAATTGGTGGTCTGAAAAATTTTAGTGAAAAAAGAAAGTGCATTATAAAAGTTGTTTCCACAACAAATTCCAGATTTGCTATTATAAGTGTAAAGAATCAGTTCTTCGCATGCATTTAGTATGCAAAATATATCTTCAAATATCTCGTTGTGCTGAGAAAATGCGATATAAATTGGAAGATTTCAAACAGTTTACCGTGAAATTTAAGTTAGTCTTTTATGTGAAGAAAATCAATTTTCATTTCTTATGACAAGATGACATCACTTGAGGTTTACACATTGCCTTAAAATTCAACTGTAGGATCTTACTTATTATCTGTTTCACCCTCTAAATGACAGCATGCAACTATGAAAGAAAAAAAAAATTTCAGAGGCTATAACAAAAGAATTGAATGTATCTGTTGAATGGAATTTTCTTAGATAGCCAACTCATGTCAACTTTGTGAGTATCGGTTGGAAGCAGCTAGAGATTCTGAAAATTGTACATAGTTTTTCTTTATATTGCTGTCATTTTGACTTCAATTTTTCAGATAATGATGGGCCATATTACTGGCATATTAAAAGTGGCACAATCCAGAGAGAACCTCCATCAGCTACATCAGCCATTAAAGCAGAAGCTAAGAGACCACTTGTTCAGGAATCCGAGAGTGTGAGTCCAATATATTTCTTTCAGTATTATTTATGTTGGTACTAATATCAAGAAACCATCTCTCTGTATCATATTACACATAATGACCTTTAAAAATTTATGCTCATTGATAATGCTCTGTTCATTAATTAATTTATTTCTTATTGCAGGCAATTAGTAGTAGTTACCAGTCTCCTGTGATTGCGTCTGTCACCAGGAGTAATACAAGCTCCGCTTTGGAGGAATTAGATGGCAAGAAGAAGGAAGAACGTAAAGAAGAATTAGCTCTGAAGTAAGCAGTAATGTCAAAATTTGTTCAAGCTAAGTTGAAAAGATAGTTTGCTACTGGCCACAAAGGAAACACACACACACACACACACACACACACACACACACACACACACACACAAATTCAGATATATACAGTCACACAAGAAAGCACACGTCATGCATGCATGATCGCCATCACTGGCAATTCATACCAGTCCAAACTGCGGGAGATGGCGTTTATGTGTGTGCGAGGTGTTCTTGCCTATGTGAATGAATTTGTATGTTTCCTTTTCTGAAAAAGGCTTTAGCCAAAACCTAATATGTAAATGCCTTTTCATTGTGTCTGTCTGCAACTCAACATGTCATCTTTACGTTTAGTAGCAATCTATCTTTTCCTTATAATGTTGTTCTTTTTTACTTGGTTGTTAATGCAGCAAATTGGTGAATAGCTCCGTAATATTTTGTTTTTTCTCCTAATTCTCCAATACTTTCTCCTTATAAAACATGCTATTTTCTACTGTTCTTTTTCTGCAGTGACTGAATAACAAAATTGAATTTATATCATCATTAAATGTCTTCTAGGAACACTTGTGAAGAGATTTATAAATTGGCTCTAATCTTCTGAATGTCAATTATCTAGTGTATCTAGTAAGACTATTATCTAGTGTAAATATAATGACTAAAGAGTGTGTCATCATTATTGAAATATTTAATCTTTCATGGAAATATCACTCAGAACAACTGAAAATAATTTCTTAATTTACAATTGTTTTGTTTTTGTTTTATTTTGCTACTATAGATGTAGAACCTTGAGGACAATGTTATAGAAATGGAAGAGGATGTAGCTGAAGAAGAAATGGGAGATACAATACTGCGTGAAGAGTTTGACAGAGCACAGAAAGACCTGAGGCGAAACAAGGCCCCTGGAGTAGACAACATTCCATTAGAACTACTGACGGCCTTGGGAGAGCCAGTCATGACAAAACTCTATCGTCTGGCGAGCAAGATGTATGAGACAGGCGAAATACCCTCAGACTTCAAGAAGAATATAATAATTCCAATCCCAAAGAAAGCAGGTGTTGACAGATGTGAAAATTACCAACCTATCAGTTTAATAAGTCGCAGCTGCAAAATAGTAACGCGAATTCTTTACAGACGAATGGAAAAACTGGTAGAAGCCGACCTCGGGGAAGATCAGTTTGGATTCCGTAGAAATGTTGGAACACGTGAGGCAATACTGACCTTACGCCTTATCTTAGAAGCTAGATTAAGGAAAGGCAAACCTACATTTCTAGCATTTGTAGACATAGACAATGTTGACCGGAATACTCTTGTTCAAATTCTAAAGATGGCAGGGGTAAAATGCAGGGAGCGAAAGGCTATTTACAATTTGTGCAGGAACCAGATGGCAGTTATAAGAGTCGAGGGGCATGAAAGGGAAGCAGTGGTTGGGAAGGGAGTGAGACAGGGTTGTAGCCTCTCCCCAATGTTATTCAATCTGTATATTGAGCAAGCAGTAAAGGAAACAAAAGAAAAATTCGGAGTAGGTATTAAAATCTATGGAGTAGAAATAAAAACTTTGAGGTTCACCGATGACATTGTAATTCTGTCAGAGACAGCAAAGGACTTGGAAGAGCACTTGAACGGAATGGACAGTGTCTTGAAAGGAGGATATAAGATGAACATCAACAAAAGCAAAACGAGGATCATGGAATGTAGTCGAATTAAGTCGGGTGATGCTGAGGGAATTAGATTTGGAAATGAGACGCTTAAAGTAGTAAATGAGTTTTGCTATTTGGGGAGCAAAATAACTGATGATGGTTGAAGTAGAGAGGATATAAAATGTAGACTGGCAATGGCAAGGAAAGCGTTTCTGAAGAAGAGGAATTTGTTAACATCGAGTATAGATTTAAGTGTCAGGAAGTCGTTTCTGAAAGTATTTGAATGGAGTGTAGCCATGTATGGAAGTGAAACATGGACGATAAATAGTTTAGACAAGAAGAGAATAGAAGCTTTCGAAATGTGGTGCTACAGAAGAATGCTGAAGAGTAGATTGGTAGATCACATAACTAATGAGGAGGTACTGAATAGGGTTGGAGAAAGAGTTTGTGGCACAACTTGACTAGAAGAAGGGATCGGTTGGTAGGACATGTTCTGAGGCATCAAGGGATCACCAATTTAGTATTGGAGGGCAGCGTGGAGGGTAAAAATCATAGAGGGAGACCAAGAGATGAATACACTAAGCAGATTCAGAAGGATGTAGGCTGCAGTAGGTACTGGGAGATGAAGAAGCTTGCGCAGGATAGAGTAACATGGAGAGCTGCATCAAACCAGTCTCAGGACTGAAGACCACAACAACAACAGATGTAGAACCAACTAATTGTATTCATATCACAAAGTACGTGTACTGGTATATATTTTCTATAATGATTTTCATGTGTGTGCAATGTACAGGCCTATGAAGCTCCATTTATGACAATGAACCATCATTTGTTTTTTAAAGGTCTTTAAGTTCTTTTTCTACTCATCTTCCCTTCTGTAACACAGCTGCCTTCATTTCAGTCTTATTCATTGTGATTTTTATCTCTTTCCTAAAATGTAAAATAATCCAAAATTCTTCGACATCCATACTCTATAGTTAACTGTGAAGTGAATGGCATAGGGTACTTCCCATTGTACCTGCTTTTGAAGCTTCTTCCCATTGCATTTATGTATGGAGTGCAAGAAAAATAATTGTTTAAATTCCTCTGTGTGCATAGTAATTATTCTAATCTAGTCCTTGTGATCCCTATGGGAGCAATATGTAGGGAGTTGTAGTATATTCTTAGATTCCTCATCTAAAGCTGATCCCTTAAACTTTGTATGCAGACTTTCTAAGAATGGTTTGCTACTATCTTCAAGTATCTGTCAGTTCAGTTTTCTGAGCGTCTCTGTGACACTCTCCCCTTGGGTCAGACAAACCTGTGACCATTCATTTTGCCCTTCTCTGTACACTCTACACCCCCTGTTAGTCTTATTTGGTATGGATCCCACACATTTGAGTGATATATGAGGACAGGCTGCACAAGTGTTTTGTAAGCAATCTCCTTTGTAGAGTGACTGCATTTGTGCAGTGTTCTATTAATGAACCAAAGTCTGCCACTTGCTTTACTTATGACTGAGCCTATGCAATCATTCCATTTCATATACCTACAAACCATTTCATATACCTACAAACTGTTACACCCAGATATATGTATGACTTGAGTTGACCGACTCGGGTTTTGAATTGTTTATATTTTAGTCGTAGGGTACTACATTTTTTCACTTTGAGAAGTGCATAATTTTATATTTCTGAATAATTGAAACAAGTTGCCAGTCTTTGCACCATTTTATCAAGATCCAACTGAATATTAGTGCAGCTATATCCAGACAATCCTTCATTATAGGTAACTGCATCATCAGTGTGAAGTTTGAGGTTACTATCTATATTGTTTGCAAGATCATTAATTTACAGCATGAACAGCATTTGGGCTTTAATCTCATGTTCAAAAATGTAAACTGGAACATGGAAACCATGTAGATATAAAATTCAACAAGTTCTTGTCAAATTATAAATACTGCTATGATATTTCATCCCCCTCTCAAGGAAATGAAAATAAACAAAAATTCAAATTCATGGATAACAAGTAAAATCAGTCATCAAAAATCTTAATATGCTATATAAGTGTGCAAAGCAAAATACTACCTTGAAACCATATGTAAAGTATTATAGGAAAGTGCACAGGGAAGCTTTAGTTGTTGCAAAAAAGAAGCACAATGATTCACACATCAGCAACGGTAACAACAAAATGAAATCAATGTGGAAAGTTATTAATAATCATACAGGCAAACATGAAAATGCAAGTAATAAAATCACCATAAAACACAGAAATGAAATTGTTTATGATCCACTTGTAATAGCTAATATATTTAATGATCATTATATTAATGTAGCCCAAAATCTAATCACAACTATATATAATCCAAAGACAATGGTAATAACTCCAGTAAATGAAAGGACAATGTATCTACACTCCTGGAAATGGAAAAAAGAACACATTGACACCAGTGTGTCAGACCCACCATACTTGCTCCGGACACTGCGAGAGGGCTGTACAAGCAATGATCACACGCACGGCACAGCGGACACACCAGGAACCGCGGTGTTGGCCGTCGAATGGCGCTAGCTGCGCAGCATTTGTGCACCGCCGCCGTCAGTGTCAGCAAGTTTGCCGTGGCATACGGAGCTCCATCGCAGTCTTTAACACTGGTAGCATGCCGCGACAGCGTGGACGTGAACCGTATGTGCAGTTGACGGACTTTGAGCGAGGGTGTATAGTGGGCATGCGGGAGGCCGGGTGGACGTACCGCCGAATTGCCCAACACGTGGGGCGTGAGGTCTCCACAGTACATCGATGTTGTCGCCAGTGGTCGGCGGAAGGTGCACATGCCCGTCGACCTGGGACTGGACCGCAGCGACGCACGGATGCACGCCAAGACTGTAGGATCCTACGCAGTGCCGTAGGGGACCGCACCGCCACTTCCCAGCAAATTAGGGACACTGTTGCTCCTGGGGTATCGGCGAGGACCATTCGCAACCGTCTCCATGAAGCTGGGCTACGGTCCCGCACACCGTTAGGCCGTCTTCCGCTCACGCCCCAACATCGTGCAGCCCGTCTCCAGTGGTGTCGCGACAGGCGTGAATGGAGGGACGAATGGAGACGTGTCGTCTTCAGCGATGAGAGTCGCTTCTGCCTTGGTGCCAATGATGGTCGTATGTGTGTTTGGCGCTGTGCAGGTGAGCTCCACAATCAGGACTGCATACGACCGAGGCACACAGGGCCAACACCCGGCATCATGGTGTGGGGAGCGATCTCCTACACTGGCCGTACACCACTGGTGATCGTTGAGGGGACACTGAATAGTGCACGGTACATCCAAACCATCATCGAACCCATCGTTCTACCATTCCTAGACCGGCAAGGGAACTTGCTGTTCCAACAGGACAATACACGTCCGCATGTATCCCGTGCCACCCAACGTGCTCTAGAAGGTGTAAGTCAACTACCCTGGCCAGCAAGATCTCCGGATCTGTCCCCCATTGAGCATGTTTGGGACTGGATGAAGCGTCGTCTCACGCGGTCTGCACGTCCAGCACGAACGCTGGTCCAACTGAGGCGCCAGGTGGAAATGGCATGGCAAGCCATTCCACAGGACTACATCCAGCATCTCTACGATCGTCTCCATGGGAGAATAGCAGCCTGCATTGCTGCGAAAGGTGGATATACACTGTACTAGTGCCGACATTGTGCATGCTCTGTTGCCTGTGTCTATGTGCCTGTGGTTCTGTCAGTGTGATCATGTGATGTATCTGACCCCAGGAATGTGTCAATAAAGTTTCCCCTTCCTGGGACAATGAATTCATGGTGTTCTTATTTCAATTTCCAGGAGTGTATATCCCGCAACACCCAAAGAAATTCAAATAGCTACCAGTAAACTAAAGAGAAAAATGATCTGCATATTTGATGGTATCCTTGACAAAATTATTAAATGTAGTGACGATAATATTGTCACTCAACTTGACATTATCAATGACTCCTTTGAAAGGTAACATGCTACATCCACCCTGTCAAGAGTTCCTCAATTGAGTTGTAAATTGCACCTGATACTCCATTTGACATACTTTTGATAATAAGCATAGTTGTGGTACTCAGTCAAATGCTTTTCAGAAATTAAGAGATACTGCACCTACCTGACTGCACTGATCCACAGCTCTCAGAACGTCATGAGAAAAGCTGGAATTGGGGGTTTTATATGATTGATGTTTACGGACTACATCATCCTCTTTGGAATGAAAGAGGTCATTCTGCTAAAGATACCTATTATGTCTGAATGCAGAATACATTCTAAAATTCTATGACAAATAGCTGTCAATGATATTGGATGGTGGTTTTGTGGATCACTTCTACTGCCCTTCTTGTAGACAGATGTGACCTATGGTTTCTTCCAACTACTGGACATTTTTTTTGTTCAAGGGATATGTGATAGATTATGGTGAAAAGAGAGCCTAACTCAGCCACAAATTTGGTATAGTATCTGTTAGGGATTTCATTGGGCCCTGGAACTTGGTTCAGTTTTAACCATTTCAGCTGTTTCTCAGTGCCACTGACACTAATATCTGTCCCACACATCTCTGCTGTGCTTTAAAAATTAAATTGGGTCAATACTCCTGAATTTTTATTTGTATAGGAACATTTGAAAACAAAGTTCAGCATTACCACTTTGCTTAGATTCCCTCAGTTGCAATTTCTGTCTTGCCTGTGAGTGTCTGGACACTATCGTTGGTACCAGTACATATGAACAGGATTCATTTGGATTTTGTGAGTGATCTTTTTGATTATATCTTGCTGTGGTAGACACCAAGGCTTCACACACTGCCCTCTTAACAGCCAAATGTGTTTGATTCAGCATCACTCTATGCTATGTTTCGCACCTACTGTGCAGTAGTCTGTTTCTGTAGAAGTTTTTTTACAGTGACTATAGCCTGCAGGATCATGTTACATTTTAGGAGGAAAAACCGGAAGCCTGGCTGGGAAATGAGCCCTGAATCTGTTTGACTGGTAGTATGAATGTTATCCGTTGAACCACCAAGTGAAGCATCTGTTCCTTGCCTATGTTACTACTTTTTTAATCAGATTCCTCTAATACCCCTATTACAATTTCATCATTCTTTCCATCTACACCACTCCTCCAGTTCAGTGGCAGTCCTATTGGAACTAGCACATAGCATATTTCATTGACAGGCATATTGCTTGTTGATATAAGATGAAAACATAAATTGTTTTTACTTTTGGATACATTGCAAATATGATTGCGAGATAATTTTTCAGACAGCATTTGAACTACACAATTTTGTCAAAAGAGATGCTAATCTGAGTTCCGTGATATCAGACCATAGTAGATCTTGGAACACAGCTCAATCTAAGGGATTGGTTTCCAGCTGATAATCAGCCAGTTGCACATTGGAGTAATTATCTCACGACACCCATGGGGATGACTACAAGAAATACAATATGAGATTTCTTGCAACTTGAAGTAACAGTACTGGACTGACTTTCGAGGCCACTGTATCTTTGAAACATACTTACAGGGTAATTATAAAGTTCATGAAACATTTCAAAACACAGATGAAAGATCACGAGTAATGTAACAAATGATAAGGTACATGAAAAACAAACTCAGATTAAGTGTTTGTAAATGTCCTACATGTCCACAACCCCCCCCCCCCCCACCCCACCTTTACATTGCACACACCCAACCTAGAATATCAGAAATGAAGGTAAGAGCAGCTGCTGTGATGTGACATTGCAATTTTTTATAGTGTCCATGTTAGATATGGAACATAAACACTATCTTTGATGTAATGGCCCATACAGCGACATGGCAATATTTCATTCAGCTAATTTTCCAGCCCAACTTGCTGTTCAAAAGAAAAACTTCAAAAGTTTGTTTTTATATACTGTATTGTTTGTTAATTTATGTTTAGCCACTTACCTAAAAGAATTATTTAAAATATTTCACAGACTGCATAGTTACCTGTATATTAGTTATAAATAAAACTGACTGATTTAATATACCAGATGTTTTATGAAGCATGCTATATTCTTTCAGCTGATAGTACTGGTGAAAACTAGAAAAAGTTCTGTCCAGAAACTGGGGGCCATTTTACTCGTGTAAAGAACTTCCAGTGCTCAGAGATGTTGGCCACCTTACTGTTGACGTTCATTGGTCATTTCGTCCTGCTTGTTTTTGTCCCTGTACTTAGTCCCAACTGTGCTGTAGCTGTTAAACATACCACTGACAGCTATTCCCTACTTCAGCCATTCTGTACACATTGTTTTGAGTTTGTGCTGTCCGGCTGCTTAGCTGAGTGGTTATGTGCGTACCTACCATGCAGCAGCCCCAGGTTCAATTCACAGCTGGGTTGGAGATTTTCTCTGCTCATGGACTGGGTTTTGTGTTGTCTTCATCATCACTGATGTGCAAGTCACCCAATGTGGCATCACCTGAAATAAGACTTGCACCCCAGTGGCCGAAGTTCCCCAGACAGGGCCTCCTGAATCCTCATAAATTAACAGGTACCATTCATCGCTGTAGTCTGATTAAAATTACTTGCTGGTTGACACTTCACATGTAGGGGTTTCCTACAATCAGAGTACTCAGTGTTGTAACAAATATGCCTGCTTCATACACAGCACTTGCCAAACACTACTGGACCCTTTTGTACAACATGTGATTTGGTGTTGCATATACAGTTATTGTGTGCAGTCATTAAGATAACAGTTTAATGCAGAGATGTGGCATAGCATAGTGGTGAAGACACATTCCTGCTGTATAGAAGGTCATGGGTTTGAATCTTGTCAAAGGCTACGAATTTTGCATTTTTATCGAAATCACTTTTTTCATTTTTATTCAGTAATGTAATATTTTATGTCCAATCTTTTGCTGAATCATTTTCATCACTGTGTTGACTTTTTGTTTGCTCTTATTTTTTCATTTTACCATTCTCTTTTTGTTTGGAATCTGCTTATAATGTGTAACTAAGTGCCAAACAGGGCAGCTCATGTAGCAAGACTGAGGATGGTTTCCATGAAAGTGAGAAACTACAGTTTGCTTTTAGCAGTAAAGTTAAATTTTTTTGTCCTGAGTTTGCTCATAGAGGTTAGCTTCAATTGCTGTGAACAAAGAAAGCCTGAGTAATAGCTCTGCGACAAGTTGTTGATCACCCTTTTCTTGTTACAATGCACATGACAAATTTGTGGTTTGGTCAGGGATGGATTTAAATACAGGACTACAAAACATGTTGTTTGCCACAGTTCCCTCACAGTAGCCACTTCCAACATTGCTCAATGTTGTGTTGTCTGGTATGCACTCAGCAGCCTATGTGCCAACTCTGTAGTAACAAGTGACAGAGTCAACTAACGAGTAATTTTAACCAGACTATAATTTGTGTGTGCAACTTGCTTGTGTTGTTGGACAATGCTACTCTTGCATAAAAACAACAGGTACGGTTTATTGGTTTATGCCCAATGTTGCACATCTTCCTATTCTACGACACGCATGATGGTTCCTAACACAAATGTTTAATTGGTAAAGGATTGGTCATTTAGGTCCAGTGGCATGACCTTCCCATTCATGTGATCTTAATCCTTTAGATTTCTAGCTATGGGAAAATTTAAAGACTTCACTTTCTTCATCTATAGACAATTTTCACATGGAGGAGCATATCTCCAATGCATGTGACCAAATCCTAAGACCATCAGGTGTGTTCACAGGGGTTCACGGTTCTTTCTTTGAGAAGGAGACGTGAGGGATGTGCAAGAGTAAGCACTAACCAGATTGAGCACCTCCTGTACTGTAAAAAGACAGGTGGCTATCATAGGATGAAATGGCCCGCATTTCAACAATTATTTGTTACCAAACAATGGTTTGTAAGACTTTTCTCCAAGATCTGACCAGTGCTATCTCCTGTAAGAATGTGTGTGTGTGTGTGTGTGTGTGTGTGTGTGTGTGTGTGTGTGTGTGTGTGTGTGTGTGTGTACGCACTTTAACATAAAATCATATTAGAAAGGCTTGTTGTGTTTGACAAATGTAATGTCTTCCAGGAGACGTAGTTACCCTGCTCGGCCAGAACCAGAGAGCAAGGAGCGCCCCATAAGATTTGCTGTTAGGTCTCTTGGCTGGGTTGAAATTGCAGAAGAAGATCTCACACCAGAACGTAGCAGCAAGGCTGTTAACAAATGCATTGTTGACTTATCACTAGGCAGGAATGATCTGCTTGATGTAGTGGGAAGATGGGGTGATGTAAGTACTGTTGGCTCACTAATGTAAGACTAATCAAGGTGCTTCAGAACTATCATCTTTAATAATGATTAATGTTATTTTATGTGGTACTCATTGAGCTGAAACCTTTTTCCAGGGCAAAGACTTGTTCATGGACTTAGATGAAGGAGCACTGAAGCTTATTGATCCCGAAAATTTGACAGTTCTAAATACTCAACCAATTCATACAATTAGAGTGTGGGGAGTAGGACGAGACAATGGAAGGTAAAACAATTTATATACATGTTTATGTTCTCAGTAATCCTTACATAATAATAAGTTATATAGTGTTATGAGAAAGAGGACATGTATTGTAACACAGTTCATGTAACCTGAAATGGATAGTTAGTGGTAAAGAACATAGTTGTGATGTTAGGACATAAAAAGAGAAACAAGAATTGAAGAAAAAGATTTTGTTTGTTTTCTTAATTCATCATACACTGCCGCTCCCCACCATTACCCTTGAAAGTCATACAAAATCCTATAAATTTTGTTGTTACATAAATATCACAACCTATAGAGAATACATTTTACTAACTGTTTTCCCTGTATGTAGACAAGTTTACATAAAATAAAAGGCTTTTAGTTTAGTCTAGAATTATGTTGTATGTGTTAAGTATACTTGTAGATTCTGCAGGGGGCATTATCAGAGTTTTGACAAAATCACAAAAGGAATATGATTCATTACATTATAGGTACATAATGTACAAATAACTATTTTAGTTTATCAGATATAAGTAATACAGACTATCAGATATAAATAATACAGACTCTTGAAATAAATGAAAAGTGAAGAATACAAGGAAAAGTGAGGACCATGTACACATCACCATTCACTGGTAATCACAGCAGAAATGATTGTGACTGAAAAAAATGTTTTGGAGCTACTTTGTGAAATTTAATATGATTTAACTTCTGCAATTCAAAATGCATTGGGGACATTGTGAAAAGTTGTCAAGATCAAAGGAATGTAATGGGGATGAAACAATTAACAGTTAAAACATCAGATTAAAATAAAACCCAATGAAGATAGCACATAAGGCAGAAACTATCTGGATGTTAATATACTTTGCTTTGCAAAGCAGGCAGAATCCCTTTGAATATTTATACCACAAATATATTTTTGTAAAGCAGGCAGTAGCCCTTCAAAGATTTATACCACAAATTATTTATAAAGAAGAATCACAATTCAAAGAATAATTGGAATGTTTACTGTTGCTGAAACCTGTATGTTAATACTGTCAGATGCAGAGCTAATATATAAAAATAGTTGCCTAAATTTTCACATTAGGATATCCCTTCAATTTTTATCAGGTTTCTGTAATTGTGGTTTAACTTTTAAGTCAAACCAAATGAATTACATGTAATAATGAATTGTGACAAAAAATTATCACTTTCATTTTGATATAATATTGTAGTAGTAGAATCAGAAATGTGATTTTTCATGAAACACATTCAGAATGTATTCATATTTGAGGTTAACTTTGACATAAGGGCAAATTTATCTTGGAATGATTCATTCTGTACTTACTAGTAACAGTCAATTAGTTATGTCCAGATTAACTGTGAATAAGCACTCATATTTAGACCAGTATTTCTTTGATTATATTTTTGTGAACTTTTGAAATTGTTTCTTAGTATCTAATAGTGCCATGTTTTTCTCCACATATAATGTGCCTTGGTGACTGGATCATCTTCCACAGGGAGAGGTAATTGATTTAATATAAACCAGTCCAGTCTTGCAAACAGAAGCATGATGCATGTTGCCCGGTGCACTGATTGTTATTGTCTTGGCTTTCAGAGTGACTATTCCACTAAGAATAATTTTGTTCTTTAGCTTGATGAGCTCAGTGCAAATTATAATTTGGTTACTGACAGAAATAACACACAAAGCATTTATTGCAGAAAATCTATATCCAGTCATTTCTTTTATAATGCTTTATAGTATTATGTAATTTTAAAATTATGAGAAGAAAAGAAAATTATTTATAATTTCTTAAATCATCAGTTTTAATTATGTCTTGTGAGACAAATTCATCTGAATATAAAGTCAACCATGTTCTTTCACCATTATACTTTCTACACACTGTATGTTACCAGAGTATAATTTTATCACAAAATGTATCGAAATAATACATTGTGGAATGTTGACGGGCATGAAAGTTTCCTGTGAGCTTATGCATTGTGGAAGAAAATTCCACATAATTAATATTAAATTTGGAGATGTGGTTGTGGTTTCATTATTATGTCAGAGCCATAATGTCCCCACCAAAGATTTCGTTATGTATGCAACATTCTGATACAGTTGTTACAATCCCTCTAGCTAACTTTTTGAAATGATGTTGTAAGCTGACATCTTACAAAAACTGATAGAGAACAGTTCTTCAAGTTGATCATCATATTACAAATTAGCCTTATGGTCACACGGTGAGATACATTACGTATTTGAATCAGCTGCATTATTTGCTTGTTCTTTCATACAAGGCACAAGGATATAGTGAAATATACAATGTAAATATGTTGTTGATGATCACTTATTACTGTCTAATAACTCGTGTAAAATAGTCTGCTTCAATACATGTGCCTGTTCAGAAGTAGAGACCGCATATGTATCTTCAGCAAGCTGATCATCACCCTGCTATAGATGTATTAACCATTTTATTTTACGAGGAATGAGATTGTATTGCAAAAACCAAAGAAGAGTAACAGTTTGTACTGTTGAGCTCACCATACTGAACCATATATTCAATAATGAACTCCACCATTCATAATCCACACTGTTTTGGTAGCTGACTGATTTAGATACTGATTCAAGAACACTTCATAGAAAGTCCTTCTTCAGTCACAATTTTGCTGAAGAACTGCATTACCAACTGTCAAAAAACTTCTTTGTTTTTAATTAAATCTACAATGACAGTTTGAAGATGATCTGAGATGATGTCTCAATACCTCTTATCCACATGGATTCAGTTGTATAACATCTGCTTAATTTTCTGTAAGCTTACAACAAAAATGATGAAAGGCAACCATTTGCCCATAGGAGAATGATGTGCTCATCGTTGGTGTCACAGATGGCAGTTGAGTTTAGGCTCATTCTGTGCACCTATGTCACGCATTCTCTGACAGCCAATGAGCATTCAGTAATGTTCCGAGCACTCTGCTATAAATATGATAACCAATGTGAGCATTACTGTAGTGAGTTATTTAATGAATTGTTATTCCATTTGTTGTGAGCGTGTCATCATTAATGGTGGTATTAAGCGACAAATTCTACATAAGCAAAAGTGAGATGTAATTTGCAGGACACAGGCTTTCTTCAAGTGCAAAGCACATGTGTGCATGTACTGCTACTGTCACTTGGAAGCAGCAACATTGCAAACCCCACCCAACCTTGACCAGCATGAACTGCCTTCATTCGTAAATTGGACTATAACAGCACAGAGGCTTTTCTGATTTCAAGCTACTATTTTTTTTTCAGTTTTTCCTTCTTCTACTAGTTTAACCACATGTACTCTCCATGCTAATGCTCAGAAGTTACCGTCACAGTTGGGTGCATTTGTTTATTTATGTAGTTGTGTGAAAGGTGGTGTCTAGAAAAAAAAAGTGGTAGCTCAGAAGCTAGTCAAAGCTGTCTGCTGTTACATGTTTCTATGTACCACTGTCTGCTGTTACATGTTTCTCTGTGCCACACAATAACCAGGTACAGGTAAATATTCACCTTTTCTTATTTTTGTTGTCTCCTTCTTTGAACTTCAGTTATTGTAATAGTGTATAAGCCTGCCTTATTTTTATGAAATGAGCTTTATAATTTGTGTTTTTTGCCCACAAGTTATTGCTGTTTTTTTCTATTTCAAAATGCAGTTATGTAGTTTTTGCTTATAATTTCAGATATGTCTTCTCACCAATCATTCTGTTTTCATCTATCTTGATACTCTGTGGATTGCTGTCAATTACATGTGTTTCATTAACCTTTCTTCTGTTGGCAGACTATTTCTTTCTACCTCTTCATTTGCTCCATTTTGGACTCTATGTAATTTCATTGTATCATGTGTTCACGTTATTAAATTTCATTGCTGACCAGCAGCATGTATTCAACTTCATGCTTTCAGCTCCACAGTGTCATTTCCTGAACCATGCAATTTCTTATTCCCTGTCATGTATCACTATGAAAGAAGAATGCTCCCTGTTTGTCCTGGAAATGCATTTGTTTCTTTACATACATTGTAATATTATTAGCAGTCCTTACATGAATGAGTTCAAAAAACACGGGAGGGACTGGAGATTTGATATTCAGGTCAGACCTTTGAGTAGGGATCAGAAATGTGCTAACACTTTGAGTACTGATAACTACCTGACTGCTAAGTGTAATCAGAACAGAAAATAAGCATGAAATTTTGCTGCATTTTTTTTTAAACAACATTCACAGCTTTAACAAAATCCATTATATATCTGTCTTATAGCTTATAACTTGAATCACTTTTCAGCTGTGTAATTAGTGTGCCTGCAAAGTTTTACACATTTTTATTTCAGTTTATTATTACCAATACATAAAACAGAGTAACAATAACCACGTAAATATGTTGATGGTAGTGCTCTTTTTGTGATGTTTCATGTCTGCTTAAAAACAGAGAGAGAGAGAGAGAGAGAGAAGGAATAACAAAAAAAATAAATAAATAAAAATAAAAATACCAGGCAGTATGTCTGAAGAATTGCAGTTTATGCAGATAGTACGTTTCTTAACCCAGAGTGTAAGTAACTGTTCATGTTTTTCCGCACTGGTATGTCTATTTTTTTCTTTCCCCTGTTCTATGGGCTGAGTCAGGAGGAAAGGTACATGCTTTGAGGGGTTGATGGTATTAGTGATTCTGAACAAAAAAACTTCATATGGACATATTCTCTATTAATAATGATTTCTGAGATAGAACACTTTTAATGTACATTGTAATTTATTTTTCTATATTATTCAAACATCGTCATTGTCTACAACGTATCATAGTGGTGTAGATGTAGCTGAGATGAACAATTTGATATAAAACATTTGTGGTCTATTAAGTGGGGAAACTACCTCAAATTAACCTACAAAAACTACATACACTACAGCACATGCATGTCCTAAAAGATTTTTAGCAATCTCAAGCTCCCTTCGCACAGTCCATTAATCCTAGAGAAAAAATGAATGGGACCCTTTTTGTACAAAACTTAATGTTAAGATTCAACTGTTTATTTTAATTCCAGTGGCTGCAAGCATTCCTTTAATTGTTTCCAATTCAGCAGCACAGGTTATCCCATGACTTTGATATTTCTCTCTTCATATTTCTGGGAATACAAGAAACCAATATATCTTTCTCCATGTATCAGAAAATCCCACTAATAATTTCTTTAGAAATATAAAATTTATTTGTGTATCATCGTGTAAGCTACATCCTCTATTATAACATGCCATTCTCTAATATCAAAAGTATGTTCATAAAACCTGAATTCTGTATTGGTTCTTTCCTTGCTAGAGGCTATGCGTACAGCTGCTGAAACTGAATTGAGTTTCTTCTAAAATTCATTGAGGATGCTAACGAGTGTTCCTTCTATCCCTCATATTGTTTTTGTATATGTACTTGTTCTCTCTGGAGTGATACTACTGCATTGTAGTTAGACATCTGCAGGAAAAACTGTTAGAATTAATACTTGGATCTAGCCAAATGGATATCTTATTTTGGAAAGAAAAAAAAACTTGTGATTTACAATGACCAATGAGATGAATTGTATTGCAAAAGTGTACACTGAGTGATAGCTTTATCTGACTTCAGAGAGTAAAGAATGACTGAATTTCACTTTTCATGTAACCTGCCTTGAGTGCTGAAGTAAAAAATTTAAACAGCTGTTATCAGCAGAAAGCTGTACCACCCACACTGCCCAGAAAGGCATAGTTAGGCACTGATATTTTTTATTGGATTCTTACTCAAAAAGTGCAGTTTGATATGCCACATTCGTCACCACCAATATCATCATCATCATCTGATTGACATTCCAGCAAACTGTGCATCTACTTATATACTACACATATCACTGCTCAGAGTGTGACAGTGGGAAGTTTGTACAAATATTACCCACTTCCTTTCCTATTCCAGCTACAATTGGAGAGAGAGAAAAATGATTGATTTCTGTACACACATGCCACTGTCTTACCTTATTATCAAGATCCCTAAATGAGATATGTAATGGAAGCATAAGAGACATTGCACTGTCTATCTTGTATATGTCTTTAAGTATAGCTGAAAGCGCCCCCGCGAGAACACTGTCACCTTTCCAGAATATCAGTGCCAACAGCTGCTCTTTAAAGCCTGCAGTGCAGCAGTTCTACAGCCAGTCATGATTTATCTGTGCTACTGTGCTGACCTTGTTACACATCATTATCTTAGTTCTGAATTCGCAACGCTGTAGGTTTTTGATCCTGGTTTACTCACTGGGTTTGTTCCGTCTCTGTTGTTTGTCTTCCTTTTGCTGTTGTCCTCAGGTAGCTCACTGTGATGCCCTTCGCCAGTCGGCTTGTTTCTATTGGTTCTCGAGTCTTTCCCAGTCTAGTCTGATTCTGGATGCTATGGACACATGAACTGGGATTGGATGAGGGGCAGAGGAAGGGAAGTTGTCAGGCAGAGGGTGTGGGGACACTCAGTTAATTGAGATTGAGGTTAGGATATTTTGAGGGGTGAAGGAGGTGTTTCAAGGATAACTCCCATCTGTGTAAATCAGAAAAGCTGGTTGTGGAGGGAAGGATGTAGATAGTGTGGGTCATAAAGTGGCCACTGACATCAAGCATGTTATGCTCAGCTGCAGGTTGTGACATCAGATCATCTGTTTTGTCCATGGCTACAGCTCATCAGTAGCCATTCATTCAGGTGGACAGCTGGTTAGTTGTCATAATGACATAAAAAGCTATGTACTGATTGCAGCAGAAATGGTATATGACACGGCTTCTTCCACAGGTGATACAGTGTCTGTTGGGGTAGGAGAAGCCATTGACAGGACTGGAGTAGTAACTGATGGGTGTGTGTGTTGGGCAGGTCTTGCATTGAGGCCTTCCAGAGGGATGTGACCCCAGTGGCAAGGGGTCAAGCGTGGGAGTGGTATAGGGATGGACTAGGATACATTACATTCCACCAGAATTTTCCTACATAATTATATCATCTAAAGTTCTTGGTTTTATAATAGAGGGAAACATTCCACGTGGGAAAAATATATCTAAAAACAAAGATGATGTAACATACCAAATGAAAGCATTGGTATGTTGATAGACACACAAACAAACACAAACACACACACAAAATTCAAGCTTTTGCAACCCACAGTTGCTTCATCAGGAAAGAGGGAAGGAGAGGTAAAGACGAAAGGATGTGCGTTTTAAGGGAGAGGGTAAGGAGTCATTCCAATCCTGGGAGCGGAAAGACTTACCTTAGGGGGAAAAAAGGACAGGTATACACTCTCAGCCCAATCTTGTCACTTTCATGAATAATGATGAAATGACGAGGACAACACAAACACCCAGTCATCTCGAGGCAGGTGAAAATCCCTGACCCCGCCAGGAATCGAACCCGGGACCCCATGCTCAGGGGAAGCGAGAACGCGACCGCGAGACCACGAGCTGCAGACAACAGCAGAGGAATTTAAATCAGTGTGTGTGTGTGTGTGTGTGTGTGTGTGTGTTTGTGTGTGTGTGTGTGTGTGTGTGTGTGTGTAGTAGTGCTGAAAGGCACAGTGTTCAATATTTTTGTTTCTGTATTTTGAATTAACTGTGTTTATTCAGTTATTTTGCCACTAGTTTAATTTTTGTGTTGCATTTAACTGTCTACATTGTAAACAATAATTTATTGTGGTAATTTCTTACAGAGACTTTGCTTATGTGGCTCGTGATCGTACAACAAGAAAACACATGTGCCATGTGTTCCGTTGTGATATTCCTGCCAGGACGATTGCCAATACTCTTAGAGACATCTGCAAGAAGATAATGATTGAGCGAAGTCTACAGCAGAATCTGGCTAAACCTATTGATATTAGTGAGTAACACACCTATTTAAATTTAGTGATTACCAAATTCCTTGATTTATTTATAATACTTGATTAAAGTCTATGTTCATGTGAATTTGGGATAGCTGTAGGACAGTACTGTACAACTTACCATAGTACTTTCCAGGACAATCTACACAGCTTGATGACTTCTGGCATTTGTTGCCTGAAAATGTGCATGTGTCTAAGTTTCTGTGGATGTTGATGAAAATTAAAGAACAGAACAAGATGAAACTCTGTTTCCCTGCAAGAGCAACAGGAAGAATGTTAAGTTTAGCATCCTCATTGGGTGAATGGTTCATCATTGACTGCCTTGTGTGATCTAATTCCTTAAAACAAATAATGGAAACTCCACTTAGGATTACCAACAACATAGGAAAAGATAGATTTTTACTTACCGTAAATAAGACATGTTGTAGACAGGCACAATTAAAAGACACTTACACAAAGCTTTATGCCAAAGCCTTCATCCGATAAAGAGAAACACATACTATTAAATAATGGAAAATCCAGGATGGAATGTAACAATATTATGAAAAGGAAAGTTACTACTCACCATGTAGCGGAGGTGCTGAGCTGCAGATAGACACATGACTACAGTCTCAGGCAACTGAAACCACACTGTGAGCAGCACCACCAGTGCATGACGTGAGTGGCGACTGGGTAGGGGTAAGGAGGAGGCTGGGGTGGGGAGGGTGAGGGATAGTATGGTAAAGGGGGGGGGGGTGGACAGTGAAGTGCTGTAGGTTAGACAGAGGGCAGGGGAGAGGTGGGGAAGGGAAGTAGCGGGAAAGGAGGAAAAAGTAAAATGACTGGGTGTGATGGTGGAATGATGGCTGTGTAGTGCTGGCATGGGAACAGGGAAGGGGCTGGATGGGTAAGGGCAGTGACTACCGAAGGTGAGGCCAGGAGGGTTACGAGAATTATGATGTATTTCGGGGAGAATTCCCACCTGCAGAGTTCAGAAAAGCTGATGCTGGTGGGAAGGATTTATATGGCACAGGCTGTGAATCAGTCATTGAAATGAAGGATGTCGTGTTTGGCAGCGTGCTCAGCAACAGGGTGGCCCACATGCTTATTGGCCACAGTTTATCAGTGGCCATTCATGTGGACAGACAGTTTGTTGGCTGTTATGCCCACGTAGAATGCAGCACAGTGGTTGCAGCTTAGCTTGTACATCATTTGACTGGTTTCACAGGTAGCACTGCCTTTGATGGGATAGTTGATGTTTGTGACTGGACTGGAGTAGGTGATGGTGGTAGGAGGATGTATGGGACAGGTCTTGCATCTAGATCTATTACAGGGGTATGAGCCATGAGGTAAAGGGATAGGAGCAAGGGTTGTGTAGTATAGATTCAGTGGACAGCAGAATACCACTGGGGGGGGGGGGGGGGGGGTGGGGGGGGGGGGGGGGGGTGATAGTGGGCAGGACATTTCTCATTTCAGGGCACGATGAGAGGTAGTTGGAAACCCTGCGGAGAATGTAATTCAGTTGCCCCAGTCCCTGGGTGGTACTGAGTTACAAGTTACTAAGGGAATGCTCCTCTGTGCCCAGACCGTGAGAGACTGGAGAGGCTGGAGAGACAAGGCATGGGAGATTTGTTTTTGTACAAGGTTGGGAGGATAATTATGGTCTGTGAAGGCTTCAGTGGGACCCTCAGTATATTTCAAGATCCACCGCTCGTCACTGCAGATGTGACGACCACAGGTGGCTGAGCTGTATGGAAGGGACTACTTGGTGTGGAACGGGTGGCAGCTGTTGAAGTGGATGCAATGCTGGTGGTTAGTAGGTCTGATATGGACGGAGGTACTGATGTAGCCATCTTTGAAGTGGAGGTCAACACCTAGGAAGGTGGCTTGTTCGGTTGTGTAGGACCAGGTGAAGCAAATGGGGGAGAAGTTGTTGAGGTTCTGGAGGAATGTGGATACGGTGCCCTCACCTTCAATCCAGATTGCAAAGATGTCGTCAGTGAATCTGAACTAGGTGAGGGGTTTAAGATTCTGGGTTTTTAGGAAGTATTCCTCTAGATGGCCCATGAATAGGTTGGCATAGGATGGTGCCGTGCAGGTGCCCAGAGCCATACCCTGGATTTGTTTGTAGGTAATGCTTTCAAAGGAGAAGTAATTGTGGGTGAGGATACAGTTGGTCATGGTGACTATGAAGGAGATTGTTGGTTTGGAATCTATCAGGCATTGGGAAATGTAGTGTTTAATAGTGGTAAGGCCATGGGCATGAGGAATGTTAGTGTAAAGGGAGGTGGCATAAATAGTGATGAGCAGGGCATCGTGTTCCCATAACGCTCCTGGCCTCAACCTTCATTAGCCATTGTCCTTGCCCATCCAGCCCCTTCCCTGTTCCCATTCCAGCACTACACAGCCATCATTCCACCATCACACCCAATCTTTTTACATCTCTCCTTTTCCACTACTCCCCCCCCCCCCCCCCCCACCTATCCGTCTAACCTGCAGCACTTCACTGTCTGCCGCCCCTACCATACCATCCCCTCCCCCTCCCTCTCTCCACCCTACCCTCATCCTCACCCCCACCCAGCCACCACTTCTATCATGTGATGGTGCTGCTGCTCGCATTGTGGTTTAGGTCGCCTGTCGTGTGTGTGTGTGTGTGTGTGTGTGTGTGTCATCTAGTGTTGACAAAGGCCTTACTGGGCAAAAGCTTTATTTGTGACAGTCTTTTTGTTGTGCTTATCTGCGACTCAGCATCTTCACTATATGGTGAGTAGCAACTTTCATTTTCATAATGTTGAAACACAAACCATTCATACACACAAGCAAGCACATCTCATTGACACATACCCACCAACTCTGGCTGCTCGGTCCGAAATGTAATAAGCACATGGGATGGAAGTAGCAATCTGGAAGGGATGGAGGAGGGGAAGGAATAGTAGTGCACAGGTGGGGGGAGAGAGTAACATTGTCTGGTGGATTGTGAATGCACTAGAATTCCAACAGGTGCAGTGTCATGAGGTTGTGGGGGAGGGAGGTGGGGAAAAAACGAGCAAAAAAGGACAGGAGCAGGGAAAGATGGGTGGATGCATAGGCAGAGGGCAGGATGGAGGGTGTGGGGACAGTGTTGAGGCTGGGATAAATATGGGAACGGAGAACGTGTTATCCTTATAACTCCTTTTTGTGCAGTTCAGAAAAGCTGGTGGTGGAGGGGAGGATCCATATGCCTCAAGTAGTGATGCAGCCACTGAAATTAAGCACGTTACATTCAGCTGCATATTGTGCCTCAGGGTGGTCTACTTTGGCTCTTGGCCACAGTTTGGCAGTGGTCATTCATCCTGGTGGACAGCTGTTTGGTAGTCATGCTAGTGTAAATATCTGTGAAATGATTGCAACAGAGCTGGTAAATAACATGGCTGCTTTCACAGGTGGCCCAGCCCCTGGTTGGGTAGGATAAACCTATGACAGGAATGGAATAGGAAGTGCTGAGTGAGTGGATTGGGCAGGTCTTGCACCTAGGTTTTCCACAGGGATATAATACTTGTGGCAGGGGATTGGGATTGGGAGTGGCATAGGGATGGACTCAGATCTTATGGAGGTTGGGACACCACTTTAGGAGGGGTGGAAAGGTGTTCAGGTAGGATGTCCCTCATTTCAGGGCATGATGATAGGTAATCATAGATGTGTGTGTGGTGCACTTGCTTGTATGTATAAATGGCATATGTTTCTCTTTTGCTGTTGAAGGCTGTGGCTGAAAGCTTTGTGTAAGTGTCTTTTAATAGTGCCTATTTGCATTTTTACCAGTTTCAGGATTTGATCTAGCTACCTGGTATACAACCTGTAAATGAGGGATTGATAATCACCACTCTTCCTGTGTGTGCCAGGTGATATACATTTATAAAAATGGCTTTTAGCTATCATAAATGTAACCACCTATCTCACAACTGACTGATTGCATTACTAGGACTTGTTGGCCTTGGGCACAAAGCAGCGTTTTTTGGTTAAGACATGAAACATATTGAGAGATGAAGATGAGGCCATTATTAAGTAAACAGATTGTGGATTTGCTATAAATCACACCTCCATGACAGTTTAAGAGTAATGATACTTAGTTATACTTCATGCCTTTCTCCTGAGATTCATCAAGTGGATGTGTTACAGTCTTTCAAGTTCATATGGTTCCCATGCTATGTTTATATAAATGCAGTTTGTAAAACTTATGTGTGTAGTTATTAAAATAATGACAAGCACGAATGAGAAATAAACAGGATGAAAGTTTACCACCTTGACAGCAATTCAACTCAACTTTTTACTTTCCTAACCGCCCCCCCCCCCCCCCCCCCCTCACTCTGAACTGTTTGACATTGGCAGTATTGTGTTCACCTTTATTGAGTATTCTAGATGTAACTACTTGTTAATCAAGCCTTTTTAAATTGTAACTATCATTCTTATTCTTACATGATGGAGCTGGAGCATTATTTTACAATTCAAACATCAGAGCATCTGTTGGCTTTTGTAAACAGTTGGAGTTATAAGGTGGGAGAAGTACACTGGTATTAAAAATGGGAAGAGTAGCCTTGCACACTTTTAATTAAGAGCTTGAGACATTGTTTGTATTATCAACAAAGAGAGAGAGAGAATTTCTTACTTTAAAATTTGCAAAATGACTAAAAGAGAGAGAGAGTGTGTGTGTGTGTGTGTGTGTGAGAGAGAGAGAGAGAGAGAGAGAGAGAGAGAGAGAGAGAAAGAGGGTTAGAGTTGTATGAAGATTTACACTAGGTCCACAGAAAGCTGTATTTTAGTGCCAAGTCAATCATTTGGTCAGATGTAAATTGGTGATTATGCTTATGGTACATACCCAAGACATGCAGCAGCAGTAGGACTTAAAATGTAAACTGTACATAGTTTGACAGCCATGGGACAGGCATTTTTACACTGCAACCCAGTGCTCTTGTCTCCTCTCATTGTAGATATAGGATGTATGTAACAACAAATTGTAATAAGCTATCATGATAAAGTATTTCTTTGACTCTATTATTTGAATAACTGTGATTCTGATTGCAGCAAACAATGAACTTGGCATCACAAATATCTATCTATCCAGCATAAATCACAAATGTTAAGAGGAGAGCACCTCAGTACTGGTGCAGTGACTGTAAACAGCACTTTATAATTTTAGTACAAGAGGATGTAAACTATAATATTCATTTAGATACAAAGTGTTTAAATAATGAAAACATGATACAAAACATAATTTGTTAGAAGAATATTGGCCAACAAAATAAATTGTTTTGCTGGATTCTGCACAGCTCATATTTTGAGCAGTTGCCATAGGCATACTTTTGCAAGTTCATTTAACAATACATTGTATGGGGACAAGACAGAAGACTTTGAACAAACTTTTGTTTGACAGGTGGTACTGGAGGAGGAGGACGATCTGGTCTAGCAGCTCGTCCCACAAATCTGCCAACAGAACACAGACGATTCCATCACAGGAGTGGGCAAGCATTAGTCAGTATGTACACATACAGTTATTCATTTCTCTGTTTGCCGTTCTGGAGATAGGCCACATATTTACTGTATTATATATTACTTTTAAGTGACTTTCCATTATGATTGAGGTGCATAGCCAGAGAAAGTTGTTACAAACTTAAGTGGAGTTTGGATGAGAAAATAAGCACTGAAAATTTGAGAATGATAATAATCAATATTTGTGCAACACTGTTGTCAGTAGGTTGGAATTCTTGGTAATAATTATTTTGACACGGGACAGCATTCTCCACCAGTCACCTGCCTCTTATTATTTATGTTGTTCATTGCTATTTTCTTGTTTTCTTAATCCACCCATGTTTAGTTGCTTGTGCTATACACGTGCTTCTTTCATGAAAGAAATATAACATATTTTAGAAAATAATTTCTAAATACAGATTATGAAAACTTACCCACTTAAAATCAAAACTGATCAGGTCATAATTTATTTTCATATCTTTTATCATTTTTATGGATAAAAGTCACATTTTTCTCCTGCTTACTTTATATGTTCATATTTGACACCTGCTATCTCACTGAGAATGGAGCTGATTTCTTTCTTATTTCTTATTACGCAACTTGAATTATTTTGGCTGTACTCTTCAAAAACATTTCCAGTAACTATGTAGACTCAAACTTATATGAAATTTACATACTCCAAAGTGAAAGTGTGTAAAGTTCTCCAGTTTGTACACTGATGCAAGCACCTCTAGCTTTCCTACCTGATTTTTTTCTGACTGTAGCATATTTCATACAGCTACTACACCTGATATGTAAGCAAATTAATTTTTCAGTTCTTGCTACAAATCATAAAGTTGATTTTCAGTTGCTTGTTTTCTGTGACACACATACTATGCTATCCAAAGATTTTTTAGTTATGTACATAAGTCTTTGTACTTCTTGATATTGTGTGACCTATCAAAGTATTGGAAAACAAGCACAGCCAACAGATTTAGTGGCTAACAGAGACTCTGCATTCAGAACACAATGATGTGTGTGATGGGATGTATGGAACTAAGGATTTTAACCAATTTAAATAATGAAATAACAAATGCAGAATTGATACAAGTCATATGTGCCTAAGCTCAGTATTTCTAAATGTAATAAAAAGAAATTTTGTTTGGGTTGTTAAGGTAACTTGAGGAGTAGACAATAATTAATTAGCTGTTATACTTCCTTACTTTTTGTCTCAAAATTTCTTCACCTTTATGCTGGAAAATTGTTTTATTTATATGTTTTTATGTGTTCAAATGCCTGTCTGGCCTTCCATATTTAGGTTTTCATGGTTTCCTTAAATCACTTAAGGAGAATGTGAGAACAATTGCTCTGAAAAGAACATGGAAGTTATCCTTCCGTATCCTTTACAATCGAAGTTTGTGCTTTCACCTTTTGTAACTGCATTTCCAACAAAACCATCTGTTCATCTGTCCAGTTATTTGGTAAATCCAAACCTGTTCATTCTGATAATTTAGCCACAAAATTTTAGTTACTCATCTTGCAAGTGCCAAAGGTTTTTCTTAAAATGAAAATTTAACTTTCTTCTTTGTGCTGATATTTGTCTCATAATATAAAGAATGTACCAAATAGGTTTGAAATTAATACAGTAAAATGTTAGCTATAACACTAAACACTTCTGTGGTTTCTGTTTTCACAGCACAGTCCTTTCCAACTCCAATGGAGGAACCCAAAAAGGTACTCAGAGCACAGTACCTCGGATCAACACAAGTGACTAAGGCCACTGGTATGGATATTCTCAATGATGCAATTGATCAGATGGTGGCCACAGTCCCTCATGACAAGTGGTGTACAGTCAATGTTGCAGTTGCTCCATCAATGATTTCCATTATGCTGCCAGGGGTGAGTTCAAATGACAACTGATACTAAGATATTTAATTTACATATGAATTTACATCTTTAATCAATTTTAGTTTTCAGGATTAATCATCTTGACTGATGTTTGTTCATCATATGCATCAATGGAGATGAATAAAGAAAATTATTGCTAACAGTGAGCCTACTTTGATAAGAACAAAACTGGCCAATTTATGAACTGATACAGTATATTGGAACCAGAATAAATAATTGAATAACTGGAAGTTGTCTGCTGAGGGAGTAGTATTTAGTAATATGAGAAGGGATAAAATTTAAAAGAGCTCTTCATAATTACATTTTTGCTACTCAAAATTAATTCAGATTTAGTTTTCATATTTTTTTCACAGTCATCCATCTTGTGATATGCTTTTGCCTTTGGCTATCCAGTTTTTTAATGACATTTGCAAAGAAATATGGCAACGTGATTGAAGCCAACTCCACACAAACCATTGCATCTCAGGCACTAGCTGTGAACCGACATGTAGGCAACTGTTAAATAAGCGTTCAAACACCCACACAAATCATTTAATTATTATGAAGTTTGTTGCAAAAAAAGCCACAATTTCAAAATGATAGTAGCAGTCATAATTATAACACTGGAAACAAGGATGACTTTCCTGTATGGAATCAGCCTTACTCTTTCACAGAAAGAAACAAAATATGCACCTATAAAAATATTTGATCACCTTTCCTGTGAATTAAAAGTGCTGGCAGACAATGAAAGTAATTTTGAAAACAAACTGACATCATTTCTGCATGATTACTCTTTCTACTCCATTGGCTAATTTTTAAATAAATAATATTACTATGTGGCTGGGTTACATTCATCAAATTTTGTTCCAGATTAATACCAAATATCCAGTCATACAAATAGTCTGCATGTGGTGATATTCTCAGAGAGAAAATGTATGATATTTGTCAACCTACTGACATAGCATAGAGCATTTACACAAATATCATCCATGGAACAAGCAAATACCTGTAACACTTTCATTGTGATGCTCATTAAACTGATCCTGGACAGTTTCTGTTGTGACAGTGCCATGAAATTTAACAGTGCCGCCACGACAGTACGCGCAAAAGGCAATAGAGGCGCTCCGCAACTCGGCTGAGCATGGAAGTGCGACCTAGCTACGAACGGCGCTGGCCGCATGTCAGGGCACGGCAGTCGAATGAGGGATACTGAGTTGTTATCATGTAACCAGCTATTGTTTCTAAGTGAGTGTGTTTGAATATCCACGCAATTTCAAAAGCCAGATGAAAAAATTCTTTAGTGATTTTTTCGCAGATGACGCTCTGCTGCAATTTCTGAGTTCTTATCGCTTCACGCCTCTGGGTGATTGCCCGCATCTCGTGGTCATGCGGTAGCGTTCTCGCTTCCCACGCCCGGGTTCCCGGGTTCGATTCCCGGCAGGGTCAGGGATTTTCACTGCCTCGTGATGGCTGGGTGTTGTGTGCTGTCCTTAGGTTAGTTAGGTTTAAGTAGTTCTAAGTTCTAGGGAACTGATGACCATAGATGTTAAGTCCCATAGTGCTCAGAGCCATTTTGAACATCTGGGTGATTGCAGCCCTGCTGAACTCTTGCATGGCCGCCAACCGCGCACTCTACTGCACCTGCTTCACCCTGTCAGGCCTTGTGCTGTGTCCCCTAGTGTGGGAAAATACTCGGTGGGTGCCGACGTGTGGGCACGAGGGTATGGATCTCGCCCTGAATGGATTCCAGGGGTGGTCAAGGCTCTTCGCGGCCGCCGGCTTTGTGAAATACGTACGGACGACGGCTTGGTTGTTCGCCATTACGACCAGATGCACCCACGAGTGGTGGCCACGCCGGTGCCACCACCCCTTCCTTCGCCTCCACCAGCCTGAGAAGCCCGTCCTGTTGCTGCTGCCGATCTACCGTACATGTTGATGCAGCCGACGTCGCTACCATTTCCGAGTACGCTGGAACCGGCCCCAGTCGCGACGCCGCCTTCTCTGGCACCCATCTCGCTGGGGCACACCCCCAGGTCCACGACACCTATGGATGCTGCTCTGGTGTTTTCACCCATCATCTCGTCCAGGAGGCATGTTCCACGCACGAGCTCCCGTCCTGGACATTTTCGACGATACTCTCGTGTCTCTCCGCGGGATCTTCTCGGGGCCTCACAAGAGGCCATGGATGTCTCCACACTGTCCATGTCTCCAAGGAAGTGAGTGGTTTTTTTTCAAGGGGGGAAAAGTGTTGTGACAGTGCCACGACATTTAACAGTGCTGCCACGACAGTACGCGCAAACGGCGATAGAGGCGCTCTGCAACTCGGCTGCATGTCACGGCAAGGCAGTCGAATGAGAGATACTGAGTTGTTATCATGTAACCAGCTATTGTTTCTAAGTGAGGGTGTTTGAATATCCACGCAATTATTGGTGATTAAAGGTTATAACAGTTTCATCAGTCTGAGTAGAATTATCATCATCTCATCTGTGCCACAGAATAAATGTGGTAACTTGGAGTGATTTCACTGACATAGAAAGCTACCTTTCCTTTTGTTGCAATCACAAGACCAACTGGAAACAATGATACAACTGTGCAAACCTCTACACAGGCTCTACAATCTTTCACTGCTGGGAGAAGGCAGTCTGGATCATATGGTAGAAAAATTCTAAAGCTACACTCAAGAAAAAATAGTGCATTTCTGTTTCAATAAAAAAAATAGCACCAAGTTGGTATTTTCTGTGACCTATCAAAGACATTAGACTGTGCAAATCACAGTATTCTTCTAGATAAACTGAGGTTTTATGGAACTGATGGCACAGCTAACCAATGGATAATATCACATCTAACCAAAGGAATTTAGAAAGTTGTATTTAATGTACCAAAGTAATCAGCAAAATTATTTAGACTGGGGAGAAATCACATAATGGGTTCGTCACAATTCAGTCTTAGGTCCACTGTAGTTCCTCATATTCTAATATCCAGTGAGCAGAATCGGTTCTTTTTGCAGATGATACTAGTATTGCAATCAATCCGAGCACACGTACAGTAACGGGAGAAATGGTAAACAATCTTCTTAAAAGTATCCTTGATGTTTTCTGCAAATGGTTTCACTCTCAATTTCAAAAACACCTAACATATTCAGTTCTGCACACCTAGGGGCGTTACACCAATGATAAGTATAACAGACAGTGAGGAAAAAATAAGTAGGATGGAAACTTCAAACTTTTTAACTTTCCATATAGATGAGAATTTAAACTTGACAAAGCATGTTACACAACTCCTAAAACAACTAATTTCAGCCACAGTTGCCCTTAGAAACATCACAAATCTCTGGGGGAGACAAGTCAGTAAGTTGACATATTTTCATATGTGCAATAATCTTCTGGAGCAAATTGTCTTTAAAAAAAATAAAGTGTTCGTAGCTTAAAAATGTTCAGTAAGAGTAAAGTATGGTGCTCACCAACAATCATCTTGAAGACACACCTTTATGGAATTAGGCATTATGACTACTGCTTCACAGTATTTCTTATTCCCTTGTGAAGTTTGTTCTAAATACCCATTGCAGTTCAGAAGGAACAATGATGTACATAATCACAATACCAGCAGAGAAAATGACACTGAGACCTTCTGCAGAGAACATTTGGAAATCATTGAATTGGTCACTTGGGAAACACAAAAAGCATATATACTCATTAGACTTAACCCTCTAGACATTTATCCACAGAGAAAATGAAAATGAGGTCTGTAATGAAACTCCCAACTCCCAAAGTACTGAAAAGTAATACACTACTGGCCATTAAAATTGCTACACCACAAAGATGACGTGCTACAGACAGGAAGAAGATGCTGTGATATGCAAATGATTAGCTTTTCAGAGCATTCACACAAGGTTCGTGCCGGTGGTGACACCTACAACGTGCTGACATGAGGAAAGTTTCCAACCGATATCTTATACACAAACAGCAGTTGACCGGTGTTGCCTGGTGAAATGTTGTTGTGATGCATCGTGTATGGAGGAGAAATGTGTACCGTCATGTTTCTAACTTTAATAAAGGTCGGATTGTAGCCTATCGTGATTGCAGTTTATCGTATCGTGACATTGCTGCTCGTGTTGGTCGAGATCCAATGACTGTTAGCAGAATATGGAATGAGTGGGTTCAGGAGGGTAATACGGAATGCCGTGCTGGATCCCAATGGCCTCGTATCACAAGCAGTCGAGATGACAGGCATCTTATCCGCTTGGCTGTAATGGATTGTGCAGTCACGTCTCGATCCCTGAGTCAACAGATGGGGACGTTTGCAAGGCAACAACCATCAGCACAAACAGTTCGATGACGTTTGCAGCAGCATGGACTATCAGCTTGGAGACCATGGCTGCGGTTACCCTTGACGCTGCATCACAGACAGGAGTTCCTGCGATGGTGTACTCAATGACGAACCTTGGTGCACGAATGGCAAAACGTCATTTTTTCGGATGAATCCTGTTTCTGTTTACAGCATCATGATGGTCACATCCGTGTTTGGCGACATCGTGATGAATGCACATTGGAAGCATGTATTCGTCATCGCCATACTGGCGTATCAGCCGGTGTGATGGCTCTACCCTTCATTCTGTGAAACCCTACATTTCAGCAGGATAATGAACAACCGCTTGTTGGAGGTCCTGTAGGGGCTTTCTGGATACAGAAAATGTTCGACTGCTGCCCTGGCCAGCACATTCTCCAAATCTCTCACCAACTGAAAATGTCTGGTCAATGGTAGCCGAGCAACTGGCTCGTCACAATACGCCAGTCACTACTCTTGATGAACTGTGGTATCGTGTTGAAGCTGCATGGGCAGCTGTACCTGTACATGCCATCCAAGCTCTGTTTGACTCAATGCCCAGACATATCAAGGCCATTATTATGGCCAGAGGTGGTTGTTCTGGGTACTGATTTCTCAGGATCTATGCACCCAAATTGTGTGAAAATGTAATCACATGTCAGTTCTAGTATATTTGTCCAATGAATACCTGTTTATCATTTGCATTTCTTCTTGGTGTAGCAATTTTAATGGCCAGTAGTGTATAACAGGGACCAGTGCTGTGGTAAGTCCAGGTGAAAGACGCTCGGCTGGTACAAAGCAAAGGTAATGTTTTAACAGGGAATGATTAATGCATAATAATTTCCTAAGTGTTAAGAATAAAATTTCTGTTAGTCCTCTGATGGGTTGCTGGTGCATGGCAAGTTGTAATCTCAGTGGCAAGAATAGGTCCCCAACAGTTAAAAGCGAGTTTCGTCCGAATTCTTTACACATCTGCCACAGAACGTGATATTGTCTACATTCCTATGGCGATGTCTTGGTATTATTGCAGTGTTAGGCAGCTATGGCATTCAGCTGTAGCTGCTTATGCCTCATGGTTGAAAGAAGGCAGCAGAGCTTCTGTCAGGTATCTTTTTTCATCATACAGAGTACATTTAATAATCTACATTTAATAAATATACTTTTGGACAAAGTCATTCATCAGGTGCTGAGCATGTGATTAAAGACTTTTACCGAAAGGTGGTATTTTTTAGTAGTCTACTTTTAAATGTTCCTGTCTGCCACTCGATTCTTCTGTGCAGTAGGCAGCAGTCTCCATGTCATATTTGTGTAATTATTGATGATTATGAAAGTGAAAGGAAAGGAGAGAGTGAAACGTAGTTGTGGTACGTCTACTGCTCTCGAACAGCATTAAAAAAGTGGTGTGGAAGATGTAGATTTTAATGCTCTATTCAATTGATATATCACCTTCAGTTTTACTGTATATGTTCTCACTCCATGAGGCAGTGCAGAGAGGTTTGAGGTTTACTCAGTTTCAAAGAGTTATCTTGGCTGTGGAGACAGGTATTATGCATGGCTAGGGAAATTTTTGCTTTTGTATAGTGGGACATTATTCTATTACCAGCTAACATGTATGTCTTATAAAGTTTTCCTTATTGAAGGAAGTAACCACAATTTATCCACACCATCAGTGCCAAACTTTTTGTTGTTGATCTTTCTGTGAAACATAACAACAAGAACCTGGGTCTATGTGGTTCATCTGGATTGTCTCTCAATACTTAAACACTTCTCAACTCTAGAGCTGGGAAGTGATTCACCATTGGCGTGGTCTTATTTTAGACTGACGTCTCTCTCTCTCTCTCTCTCTCTCTCTCTCTCTCTCTCTCTGTGTGTGTGTGTGTGTGTGTGTGTGTGTGTGTGTGTGTGTGTGTGTGTGTGTGTTTCTGTACAGCTGTAAACAGAACCATGTTGTTAATATAATAGAGGGAAACATTCCACGTGGGAAAAATATATCTAAAAACAAAGATGATGTAACTTACCAAACGAAAGTGTTGGTATGTTGATAGACACCCAAATAAACACACACACAAAATTCAAGCTTTCGCCACCCACGGTTGCTTCATCAGGAAAGAGTGAAGGAGAGGGAAAGACAAAGGATGTGGGTTTTAAGGGAGAGGGTAAGGAGTCATTCCAATCCCGGGAGCGGAAAGACTTACCTTAGGGGGAAAAAAGGACAGGTACACACTCGCACACACACACACATATCCATCCGCACATATACAGACACAAGCAGATATTTGTAAAAGCCTGTCTATCAACATACCAACGCTTTCGTTTGGTAAGTTACATCATCTTTGTTTTTAGAACCATGTTGTTATTATGAACAAACTGAGTTGTAGAAACAATGGTACACACATTAGAAATAACTCTTATGCTAACTTTGATAAACCATAATTTTATCAAGTATAGTGTCAAAATAATTACTTGGAATCTATTGCAGTTTAAGATGCTTATTTTTTTATTACTGTATTAGCAATTATCATAACTCTAATATATGTGGATGACTGTTTTTGTAGCTTTGTGCAAAGTATAATTTCTGCAATAATTGTGGATAAAATTTACTCTAAAGTACTTGTTCCATTTTATTTAAATTTTCAAATTTCTGTTCACAGGAGGAAAGTAAGTTAATTGCCGAATGCCGAGTTCGGTACCTTTCATTCCTTGGGATTGGACGGAATGTAAAGCAGTGTGGTTTCATCATGCACACTGCACAGGATCTCTTCATGGCCCATGTATTCCATTGTGAACCTTCATCTGGAGCATTATGCAAGACTGTTGAAGCAGCCTGTAAGGTAAGACAACAGAAAAGGCCTTCAACTGTTTGTAACCTTACAGCCTCAACTGAGGAAAAAGTGACAAAAAGGTGGTGTAATACATATATGAATGACTTTGCTTTCTGTTGGTAGGCCTATTTTTTCCAATGTGTTTGAGGGCTTAAAAAGTAATGATTTTGGTTTGTTTATAACAGATAAGGGCCAAGGGAAGAATTGGAAAACTCATTTGTGCACAGACCTTTTTATGATTCTTTAAAGTATAATAACAAGTGTGTGACTTACACAGAGCACATACCCAGTTAGCAATACTGGCAAGGGATATTGAAAGTAAAAATTCAGTTAGTTATTGTCCTGCATTACAAGGCACAATTTGGTAGATACACTGAGGTGACAAAAGTCATGGGCTAGTGATATGCACATGTACAGGTGGCAGTAGTGTTCTGTACCAAGGTATAAAAGGGCAGTGCATTGCCAGAGCTGTCATTTGTACTCAGGTGATTCATACCAAAATGTTTCTGATGTAACTGAGGCCACACAAGAGGAATTAACAGACTTTGAACATGCAATGGAATTTGGAGCTAGATGCTTGGGACATTCTGTTTTGGAAATCGTTAGGAAATTCAATATTCCACTATCCACAGTGTCAAGAATGTGCTAAGAATACCAAATTTTAGGTATTATGCCATGGACAATGCAGTGGCTGATGGCTTTCACTAAATGACCAAGAGCAGCGGCATCTGTGTAGAATTGTCAGTGCTAACAGACATGGAACACTGCACGACAGACAGTGTGGCGAAATTTGGTGATAATGGGCTATGGCAGCAGATGACTGATGCGACTTCCTTTGCTAACAGCTCGACACTGCCTGCAGTGCCTCTGCTGGGCTTGTGACCATATCAGTTGAGCCCTAGACAACTGGAAAACCATAGCCTGATCAGATGAGCCCCAATTTCAGTTGGTAAGAGCTGATGGCAGGGTTTGATTGTGGTGCAGTCCCAATTTCAGTTGGTAAGAGCTGATGGCAGGGTTCGATTGTGGTGCAAACTCCGCAAAGTCATGGATCCAGATTGTCAACCAGGCACTGTGCAGGCTTGTGGTGGCTCCCTAACGGTGTGGGTGGTGTTTACATGGAATGGAAAGAGTCCTCTGGTCAAATTGAACCAACCACTGGTTGGAAATGGTTATGTTCAGTTACTTGGGGACCATTTACAGCCATTTATGGACTCCCTGTTCCCAAACAACAATAGACTTTTTATGGATGACAGTGTGCCATGTCACTGGGCTACAGTTGTTAACAATTGTTTGAATACCATTCTGGACAGTTTGAGTGAATGATTTGGCCACCCAGATCACTCAACATGAATCCCATCAAACATTTATGGGACATAATTGAGAGGTCAGTTTGCCCACTGAATCCTGCACTGGTAACATTTTCACAATTATGGATGGCTATATAGGCAGCATAGCTCAATATTTCTGCGGGTGACTTGTTGAGTCCATGTCATATTAGGAAGTATCCTATGACTTTTGTCACTTCAGTGCGTCGTGTTGTGTATGAATTATGTACAAAGTAAAGATGAAGGTGATGAAACCTGAGTGTAACTCATAATTTAAAATCTTCAGACTTAAACGACATCTTGGTCAGCTGATAGTGACTGAAGAAAGAGTTGTTTTATATCCACTTGCAACCTCTTCTCACCAGTGTTATTTACATGAGAAAGTAGGAGCGAAATTTTAAAGTATTTCTTTTACAACAGCAGGTGTACATTTTTCCTAATCTGAGTTCATGCTCCTTGGTATGAAAGTGACAGAATTCCTTGATCTGATAACCAGTGCAGGTAGCAGTTCAAGTAACTGGAGGCAGGCAACATTAAACTGAGCAAGTTCATCACACACACATACACACACATACTTATATTGTGCCGGTTGTGGCACAATGCCAGGATTACAGACTGGTGGGTGGTCTGGAATGGGCGTTTGTCTCAAGTAGGGTGGGCAGAGGGAGAAAGAGGCAGGAAGGGTGAGCAATGGTTGAAGAGGGTTAGTTGGTGGCTTGGAGGGAGGCAGCAGGTTTGTGGTATAGGAATTTAGGAGGGAGAGGCAGCACTTGCACAGGATAGGAAAGCAACACAGAGGCACTGGAGCCAGTGAGTGCATGCAGCACACAATGCAGATAACGTGAAGGCATGGACTGGGGAGAATATGACAGAACAGAGGAGGGGAAAAGTGTTGGGTAGATGTCGTGGGTGCAGTGGGAGATTGGAGCCAGGAGGATTACAAGAGCAGAAGGTGTGTGAATAACTCCTACCTAGCACTCTACTACTAGAGGGAAAGACCAAGGTGGCATGGGTCGTGAAGTGTTCATTGAACTTGAGCATGTTGTGCTCAGCAGCATTTTCAACCATGGGTGGTCAACTCCGTTCTTGCCCGCGGTTTGGCAGTGACCTTTCATTCTGGTGGACAGCTGGTTGGTGGTCCTGTTGGCATAAAGTGCTGAATATAAATTGCAGCTGAGTCAGTATATGACATCACTGCTTTAACAGGTGGCCCTGCCTCAGATGGAGTAGGACAAGCCTGTGACAGGATTGGAGTACATGTGCTGGGTGGGTGAACCTGGCAGGCTTGTAGCTGAGTCTTCCGCAGGTATATGACACATGCAGCAAGGGGCTGCATGTGAGAGTGGGATAGTGATGGCCCAGGATGTTGTGTATGTTGAGTGGGCAGCACAGAATACCAGTTTAGGAGTAATGGGAAGGATCATGGGTAGGAAGTTCATCTTTTCTGGGCATGATGATAGACAGTTGAAGTCCTGGCGAAGGACAGGATTCAGTTGCTCCAGTCTGGGATGACATTTGGTGATATGGATGCGGGAGGTGCTCCTTTGCAACTGGTTTTTGGAGACAGTAGGAGGATTAGGATTGTGGGAAGATATGGCACAGGAAATTATTTGTGGACTGGACTTGAGGGTTAGTACCTGCATTTGAAGGCTTTTGCAAGATCTTTAGCATACTGGCCAAGGGAATTCTCATTACTTCAGTTATGCCATCCACTGGCCAGGCTAAATGGGAGCAATTGTTTGGTGTGGTAGGGTTGATGGCTGTCAAAATGCAGTACTGTTGGTGGTTGATGGACTTTATATGGACAGAGGTACAGCTGGAACCATCAGAGGTAGAGCTCAACTTGCAGAAATGTGGCAACTGGGCCGAGGGGGACTGGGTGAAGTGAATGGGGAGAATATCTCGAGGTTGCGGAGCAATGAGGATAGAGTGTTGTGGCCCCATGTCTAGATCATTACAATATCATCATTGAACATAAACCAGATAAGGGGATTGAGAGGCTAGGAAGGTTTCCTCTAAATGGCCCATAAACAAGTTGTTTTAGGAGGGTGCCATGCAGTTTCCCATGGTTGTGCTGTGGATTTCTTAAAGTTCAGTGGCTGCTTCACAGCCTGTGCCTTCTGGATCCTTCCCTACAGCACCCGCTTTTCTGAACTATGCGGATGGTATTTATTTTTGCAACACGTCCTTCACTCTCTTAACTCTCTTGGCCCCAATCTCACTAACTATTGCACCCACATTCTCTCCCCGATAGTCTACCCCTCCTCTGTTCTGTCACCCCTCCCAGTCCACACATTCACATCATCACCACTGTGCACTACATGAATTCACTGGCTGTTGTACCCGTGCACCTGCTGCCTCTCCCTCTCGCATTCCTATTCTGGGCACCTGATGCCTCCTTCCCTGTACTGCAATCCCAGCATTGCACGTTCGGCCAGCACAATCTAGTTACACAGGCTTGTGTGTGTGTGTGTGTGTGTGTGTGTGTGTGTGTGCGCGCGCGCGCACACTTGTTGACAATGAAGTGCTTCTACTATTTAGTGACTTTTTTTCTTTACTCCTAAATTATTTATATTCTGCCACTACTTTTGTTACCATTTTTCAAATCACCATCACCAAGCTGTTTATGTGAAATCATCTTCCTTGCCCATCATTCAGCAGAGGTAGCATGTTGGAGGTGCCACAGGATGTCTTTGTTATTCATTTTTCTTACTGGTTTCCTTAATGTTCTGTAATTTACTTGAAGACAATATCACGGCAAGGGAAAAGGAAGTAGGTGACAAGTATTAGATCAGAGATATGATACTATGAGAACAACTGACAGAACACTGAGATAAATCACAAGAAGACTTTGACAAAAACAATGAAAGAATGGATCAGGGGTACATCACATTCCCTCAGAATTATCAATAACCTTGGGCAGAACCAATCTTGTTAAAACTATTTCACCTAGTATTCAAGATATGTGCGACAGCGTAAATACCTTCAGACATCGTGAAGAATTTCATAATCCTAATACAAAAGAAGGTAGGTGCTGATATGTGTGAATACCACTGAACCATGGGTGCAAAATAGCAACATGAAATATTTATGGATAAATGGGAAGACTTGTGGCAGTTGACCTCAGGAAGATATCAGTCTGGTTTCCAGAGAAATGTAGGAACATTCAAGACAACATTGATCTGACTTGTCTTAGAAGGTAGATTGAAGAAAGGGAAACCTACATACCATTTGTAAATTCAGCGAATGCTTTTGACACTATTGACTGGAATACTCTCTTTGACATACTGAATGTGACAGCAATAAAATACAGGAAGTGAAAGTTTATCTGCATTCATATAGAAACTGGGCTGTAGTTATAAGAGTCAACAGACATGAAAGGGAGGCAGTAGTTGACAAGGTATTATGGCTGTGTAGTAGCCTTTATTTGAAATGTATACTGAGTAAACAGCAGAGGAAATTTGGAAAAGCGATTAAGATTTAGGGAGAAGAAATAAAATCTCAAGATTTGCCGATGACATTGTAATTCTGTAAGAGACGGCACAGGATTTGGAAGAATGAATAGTGTCCTAAAAAAGATAAAATGAAAATCAGAAAAGAAACCAAGAGTGAAGGGATACTATGTATTTAAATTAGATAATACCAAGGGAACCAGGTTGTTCTTTGAGCAGCAAATTGACAACGGCCAAATTAGAGGGATATAAAGTGTAGAAAGGCAATAACAAGAAATATTTTCCTGAAAAATAGAAATTTGTTAGCACCAATTATAAATTTAAGTATGGTTATCTGACATTACCAGCAGGAGAGTGATCTCTGAATTTGGAAAATGTGATTTTTGTACTAGAGAAGTTTTATTTACCCAGATTGCAATAAATAGGCTACATATATGGATGAATAGGTTTGGCATTGTAAACTGCCATTTTCAGCTCATCTGCACACATCAATTATTATGCCCCTCAGTGCAGTGCACTGTCATCTAGTCATAAGCATATTTGGGAGCAACTCATTGAAGAGGCTGCACCAGTTAACATTATGCATTGTATAATAAAACCATAATTGGTGGTGTACACTCAGTAAAGAAATAGTAAGGAAAACCCTGTGAACAACATGTATTTTATAAGAAACTTTTATATGGGTTAACCACAAGTATGGTTTTGTTATATAATATATAATGTTACACACTGCATCTCCATCAACGAGTTGCTCCCAAATATGCTTATGACTAGATGACAGTGTGCTACATTGAGTGGCATAATGACCGATGTACAAAGATGATGTGAAGATGGCAATTTAAACTGCTGACACTAACCATATGTGTATGTAGTTATTTAGATATGGGCAAATAAAACTTCTCTAGTAAGAAGATTATATTTTTCAGGAGTTTAAATATTCGGTACTGTTTTCTGAAAGTAACTGTTTGTGGTGTAATCTTGTACAGAAATGAAAACACTACAGACAACAACAGAGTAGAAGAATTTGAAGTATAGTGCTACAGAAAAATGTTGAAGACTAAATGGTTGGATCGAATAGATGATGAAAAGGTATTGAGTTGTATTTGGGAGAAACAAACATACAAAAACAGAACTTGACTAAAAGAGGGGATCAACTGATAGGGCACATCCTGAAGCATCAAGGGATTACCAATTTAGTGGTGGAGGGAAGTATGGTGGGTATACATTTGTAGTGAGAGACCAAGGCTTGATAACAGAATCAGATTCAGATGTATGGTTGCAGTAATGATGCAGAGATGAAGAAGTTTGCACAGAGTAGACTAGTGCAGAGATCTGCATCAGACCAGCCTCTGGATTGAAGACAACAACAATCACATGATTTAATATACTCTAACTTGAGTGCTGATTATGGTGTTACTTAGTACTCTTACCAAATGACAATTTCCTCGTGTCTTTTTTTTTTTATCTTGTTCTGCTTATGCCATAGTCTTAGATTGTCATGCTGTTGTGAATCTTATAATATGCTTTTTCAATGTGTAATGAATAAAAACTGTATCTGTTCACAGCTAAGGTATCAAAAATGCTTGGATGCACATCCACAAGGACTAGGTCGTGGCCAGCAAAATGCTCAGACCCCAGGGAAAGGTCTGGGTGCTACACTGAAGTCTCTTGTTGGAAGCCTTACTGGCAGAAGGCTGCGTGGCAGTGAGTCCTGAGATGAGGCCCTCTCACTGCAGGTAACTGGTACTGAAAAACAGCTATATTATTGATATGAACTTAAAATCCTGTATCTCTCAGATTTAATCGTTTGGTTTAAGAATAATGTCAGAAGGTCATATGTCTGGAAGGACCTGGAGACACCGAAAGCTTTCAGATTGATTGTATAATCGTAAGACAGAGAACCAAAAACCAGGTTTTAAAGCATCCAAGGGCAGATGTGTACTCTGACCATAATTTATTGGTTATGAAATTTAGCTTGAGAAACTGTGAAAAGGTACCAAATTAAGGAGATGGGGCCAGGATAAGTTCAAACAACCTGAAATTATTGCAAGTTTCAGAGGGGACAATAGGCAAAATTTGACTGAAACAAGGTAAGGGAATACAGTAGAATATAAATTGGTAGCTTTTGAGAGATGAAATAATGAAGAAAACAGAGGATCAAATAGGCCAAAAGATAAGACATATAGAAATCCATGCATAATACAGAATATATTTTATTTAGCTGGTGAAAGGAAAAAAGGAAAAATGCATCAGATAAAACAGGTGAAAGGGAACACATATGTCCGAAGAATGAGATTGAGGAAGGAAGAATGGATGGCTAAGCAGGAATGGCCAAAGAATAAATGCAGGGCTGTTGAAATATGCATGAGGAGGCGGATGATAGATGTCACCACAGGAAAATGAGAGACCTTTGGAGAAAAGAGAAGCATCTGTATGAATATTAAGAGCTCAGGGGTAAGCCAGTCCAAAGAAAAGGAAGGGAAGCTGAAAAGTGGAAGAAATGTGTAGGAGGGCAGTATAAGAACTTCTAGTCATATTATAGAAAGGGGAGAGGAAGTTAATTACGATGAGATGGGAGATATACTGTGACAAGAATTTGACAAAGCACTGAAAGATTAAGTTGAAACAAGGCTCCTGGAATAGATGACATTCCCTCAGAATTATTTGGATCTCTGATAGAGCCAGCCATGAAAAAAATATTTACCTGGTGTGCAAAAAGACTTCAGGAAGAAGGCAGTAATTCCAGATCCAAAGAAAGCAGGAGCTGTAGGTTGTGGATAATACTGAACTGTCAGTTTAATAAGTTATGGCTGCAAAATATTGGCACAAATTATTTACAGAAAAATGGAATAAGTAGTCGAAGCTGAACTCAAGGAAGATCAGTGTGCTTTCCAGAGAAGTGCTGGGACACGCAAGACCGTACTCACGCTATAATTTACTCTAAAAGATAGGTTGAAGAAAGATAAAGGTACATTTATAGCATTTTTAACTTAAAGAAAGTTTTTGAAAATGTTGACTGGAATACACTGTTCGAAAATCAGAAGGTAGCAGGGATAAAATACAAGTTGATAACGTAATGAGACAGAGTTGTAGCTTATTGCTGATGTCATTCAGTTTGTACTTTGAGCAAGCAGTGAAGGAAACCAAGAAGAAATTTGGAAGGGAGTGAAAGGGAGAAGAAACTTGGGAGGTTTGCCGAGGACATTGTAATTCTGTCAGAGACAGCAAATGACTTGGAAGAGCAGTTGGATGGAATGGAGTGCAAAGAGATTACAAGATGAACATCAACTAAAGTAAAGCAATGGTAATGGAATGTAGCTGAGTTATATCAGGCATTGCTGAGAGAATTACATTACGAAGTGAGATGCTAAATGCAGTAGATGAGTTTTCCTGTTTGAGTAGCAAATTAAGTGATGATGGCCAAAGTAGAGAGGATATACAATGCAGACTGGCTACAGCAATGAAAGCATTTCTTAAAAAGAGGTATTTGTTAACATGGAATATATACAGGGTGTCTCTCGTATCAGTTGTCAGGCACATTTAATCTGGTGTTTCCGGAGATATTTGCAGTTTAGTCTTTGCAAAATGTAGCTGAAGTCAGCCCAAACAAATTCTGCTTGTCACTTCTTTCATGGAACACCCAGCATTGATAGAAAGTGCCAATTTGTTTTCTGTTATAAAGAAAATGATTTTTGAATCAGAAATTTACATGGTCATTCAATGGAGCAGTCTTAAGTTGAAAAAATGGAAATGAAGTCCCATGCTTCCTTACAGAGCGTAGGGGAACGATGTGGGAGACCCGCACCGCTTTACTAGGCAAGGTCCTAGTGGAGGTGGTTTGCCATTGCCTTCCTCCGACCATGATGGGAATGAATGATGATGATGAAGATGACACAACACCACCCAGTCATCTCGAAGCAGGAAAAATCCCTGACCCCGCCGGGAATCGAACCCGGGACCCCGTGCTCGGGAAGCGAGAACAATTAGTCAAGTGCAATAGTCTTTTTATCAACATGGATTAACGAGGACGGTAAAATGAGAAGAATAGCCAGTCCTGCAGCAGCAACAGCACCATCCTGGCCTGCACTGACTATCACCTCGCAGTAGCACTGCTTGCTATCTGCTAGAATACTAGATTATTCTTCATGTTTTACTGTCTCTGTTAAAGTGCGCGTCATTTATGTTGGCGGCCGAGTTTAGGTTTGTTCTGCGCATCTGACATCACAAAACACAGTCAGCCAATGAACAGAGAACGACGTTGCCAGATCTCGACTGCAGTGTAGAGCATGGACGAGTATCTTCAGTTTTAGAAACGTTCAATCATAAATAACGTAATAGAACAAAAGCAATGTCTTGATAGCAGACTTTCTTTTATAGAAAGTTTGGAAAAAGCATTCTTTATACCAATTGCTTCATATTCTATTAATTAATTAAACAAAACAAGCAATAAGACTCCTAATTCAGGTGATAGCAAGGAAAGGTGTTTGTATCAATCTCACGAACCGCTTTTTCGCAATAAAGAACAGAGGTAATTGTTTATTTTCTATTGTACTTCAACGAAGCATGAGTAATTTGTAGTCATACCAACAGTGTTTGTCAGTATTTTGCGTGACGCGTTAGAGTCCTTACGGCGTTCTATAGTCACACAAGCTGCGTTAGCATAATGGTTAACGTGTTGGCGTTCTACGCGAAAGTTTATGAGTTCAAACCTTGTGGGGTGCTGAATGTTTTCATTATTTAAAAACAATATCAAAGTGCCTTACTTCACGAATTAAACTCGTTTGAGTGCAATTTTTTGAAATTTCTAGTGCTTTGTCTCTTCATTAATCCTTTCACTGCTGCAGACACGTGCTCCCCGCATTCCGTGCTGTGCGCGATTTTGTCATCACTGCACTGCTCGCCTGTGCAGACACATGGTGTTTCCACTGCTTTGACACACTTATCATTCAATTTCACAAAAATTATTTGGCCCAAAAATTTGATTTTTACACGTCTTCTTGACTGATACCTTCCCCCCATAAATGACTTAATTTTGTTTCGATGTTCAACGCAGTTATTATGCAGCATTAAATGTAGTAAACCATTGCACAAAATTTTGAAGAGTTTACAGAGGTAAAAAGTCCATAGAGTATACTTTCCGTATGGTCGATTTTAGTTGCCACAATGTTGAGAATGAAATGTGGACAAGATACCTAAATTTCATATAAAATTTACTGTATAACAATATCTCATTTAATTTAAGTACCACATAGATGTCCTATGTAATATTAAGAAATATTCCGTCTTTCACGACTGTAATAAAAGTTTTATTTACACCGGACGCATTTGGCTTTATTTTAAACCACTTCAATCAATGAAAGGTATGGCACAAACACAATGGTACTCATGTTCTCTTTCTTGTTTTTGTTCCACAGTCGCAGTTTTACCAATGCTATTGAAATATATTCCTCTTCTGCAACTGTAATAAGTGACTTATTTAGACCAGATGCGTATCTCTCTTTTGAAGCATCTTCAGTGGACAGTATTTTGTCTCCTCCATTGCCAAGTCACCTTTCGTAGTTTTGTGCTGTGGTAACACAATATTCAATGTTTGTGTTGGCTGATCAGTGTTTTAGCAAATAAATGTTGTTTGTGTGTGCCACACACGAAAACTATATTTGACATAGCTCAGAGCACTTCACTGATAGATGGTATATTCAAGTCCTAATGTTTTTGTAAGTCCACAGTTTTGTTTAATGTATTTTGTCTACTTCCTTTTGATTGATTGAAGTGCTTTAAAATAAAGCCAGATGTGCCCAGTGTAAATAAAACTTTGTTACAGTTGCAAAAGATGGAATATTTCTCAATATTACATACGACACCTATGTTGTACTTAAATTAAATGAGATATTGTTATACAGTAAATTTTATATGAAATTTAGATATCTTGTGGCAACTAACATCGACCATACGGAAAGTATACTCTATGGACTATTACCTCTGCAAACTCTTCAAAATTTCGTGCAATGTTTGCTATATTTAATGCTGCATAATAATTGCGTTGAACATCAAAACAAAATTAAATCATTTATGGAGGGAAGGTATCAGTCAATAAGATGTGTAAAAATCTAATTTTTGGACCAAATAGTTTTTGTGGAATCGAATGATAAGAGTGTCAAAGCAGTCGGAACACCATGTGTCTGCACAGGCGAGCAGTGCAGTGAGCACGTCTTTGTAGCAGAGAAAGGGTTAATGCGGCCATGGTAGCTTTACTTCATGAACTGCGCGCTCTCCCCTAAACGTAAGCTTGCGAACTATACTATACTATGGCGCTGCGTCTCTTGGCGCGTGCGTCATGTGCAACTGGCAACACAGCAATCTCCCGCGTCTGGTCTGGGCGGGCATGCACGAGCCTCCAAGATAAAAGAATTGAACTATAGTACAAATAAAAAAAATGAATTTTGCAATAGACTGAGTTGGGACCACTCTGTCAAATGGGCACATAAAAATTCCATTATAATAATGATTTGTTTTGCAATGGGAAACAAACTGATGTTTTCTGTCAAAACTGGGCTTCGCTTGAAAAGGGTAATGAGCCATAGGAGGGAAACCCGTTATTTGTTAGCAAGACCTTTCTGAGACAGGTGAAATACCCTCAGACTTCAAGAAGAATATAATAATTCCAATCCCAAAGAAAGCAGGTGTTGACAGATGTGAAAATTACCGAACAATCAGTTTAATAAGCCACAGCTGCAAAATACTAAGACAGGTGAAATACCCTCAGACTTCAAGAAGAATATAATAATTCCAATCCCAAAGAAAGCAGGTGTTGACAGATGTGAAAATTACCGAACAATCAGTTTAATAAGCCACAGCTGCAAAATACTAACACGAATTCTTTACAGATGAATGGAAAAACTAGTAGAAGCTGACCTCGGGGAAGATCAGTTTGGATTCTGTAGAAATACTGGAACACGTGAGGCAATACTGACCTTACGACTTATCTTAGAAGAAAGATTAAGGAAAGGCAAACCTACGTTTCTAGCATTTGTAGACTTAGAGAAAGGTTTTGACAATGTTGACTGGAATACTCTCTTTCAAATTCTAAAGGTGGCAGGGGTAAAATACAGGGAGCGAAAGGCTATTTACAATTTGTACAAAAACCAGATGGCAGTTATAAGAGTCGAGGGGCATGAAAGGGAAGCAGTGGTTGGGAAGGGAGTAAGACAGGGTTGTAGCCTCTCCCCGATGTTATTCAATCTGTATATTGAGCAAGCAGTAAAGGAAACAAAAGAAAAATTTGGAGTAGGTATTAAAATCCATGGAGAAGAAATAAAAACTTTGAGGTTTGCCGATGACATTGTAATTCTGTCAGAGACAGCAATGGACTTGGAAGAGCAGTTGAATGGAATGGACAGTGTCTTGAAAGGAGGATATAAGATGTTCTGAGGCATCAAGGGATCATCAATTTAGTATTGGAGGGCAGCATGGAGGGTAAAAATCGTAGAGGGAGACCAAGAGATGAATACACTAAGTAGATTCAGAAGGATGTAGTTTGCAGTAGGTACTGGGAGATGAAGAAGCTTGCACAGGATAGAGTAGCATGGAGAGCTGCATCAAACCAGTCTCAGGACTGAAGACCACAACAACAACAACAACAACCTTTCTGAAAGTATTTTCTGAGCATAGCCTTCTTGTAAGGAAGTCAAATGTGGACAATAAACAGTATAGTCAAGAAGAGAATATAAGCTTTTGAAGTATGGTGCTATAGCAGACTGTTGAAGATTACATGGGCAGGTTGCATACCTAATGAGGAGGTACTGAATCAAACTGAGAAGAAGAGAAATTTGTGGCACAATTTGATTAAAAGAAGGGATCAGTTGAAACAACATTTTATGAGGCATCAAGGAGTTGTCAGTTTGTAATTGGAGGGAAGTTGGAGAGGGGGAGGGGGAGGGATAAAAATTGTAGAGGGAGACTGAGGGATGAAGCAAGCAGCAAACAGGTACAAACAGATGTAGGTTGCATTGTGCATTCGGACATGAAGAGGCTTGCATATCATAGGCGAGTGTGGAGAGCTGCAAGCAGTCTTCAGACTGAAGACTACAACAACAGTGACAACAACAACAACAACATCCCTCAAATAACTGTAGTGTGTTGTGCCTTTGTTTATTCTGCTGAAGCCAGTGTTCATTTTTCTTACCTTGGCTGTTTATTCTGCACATATTGCCCCTATTTTAGTCTATTACAACTTTTTTTTTTTTAATGTGTATCAGATCTTTCACTTGTGACTTCCTGAGTTCAAATGTTGTTTATTTTTAGCGTTTCTATCTTTGTGTGCATTTCATCCTATTCTTATGCATTACCTATCACAATGTGGTCTGGTTGACTTCTCACAGCCTTTCTAGTTTCATATTGTGAAACATTCCACCTATGTTCATTTTTTTAAGTCTTTATGAAAGACAAATAAGAAAAAAATATGCTTCATATTGTAAAAATCACACAGGAATTGTCTAAAAATCTCATGTGATTTCTAAACTGGTATCTAAAAATTTAAGATATTAAAAACTTACAAATTTACGATCTTGTGTGAGTGTGGCAAGCTGTGCAAATAAGTACAGTAAAAGAATTATACAGGATAATTTTATTATACAGTCTTGGTAATTACTTCAGTGGCAGACTTTAGCACTTTCTAATCTTTAGGCCTTAATGGCGTGACAAATGGATTTTGCTCAAAATTCTGCACAAACTGCTTTAGTTCCAAGCTAGCCACATATATTGAGATTCATTGTGAAGGGACAGTACTCTTCACTTATCTTTAAATGACCAGCAGACTACCTGAACTAAATTGTAATTATGGGTGTGGCTTTTTGTAAAAATTAAGATGTGTGATTATTATCATAAACATGATCTTTGGAACACTTAATTGAGCAAATTGTTCCATCTTACAACATCCATAATCAATGTGGTCTTCTTTCCATGATTCAAATAACTCAGTAGTGTGTGAATATAGACACAATAACATACATAAAAATTTTTAATTGTGTAGTAAAAAAATACAAAAATTTTGTAATTTTGTGGATGATGTATTCTGTGTTATTTTCAAACAAAACATTTTTATTGTTGATGAGTTTTGTATCATGCCAGTCACCACCACACTCTATTTACATCTTTTCATCATGTGCTATTACTTTTATGATATTCAAGCAAAATGAAAAACATGTTTGCTCAGCTATATTATGAGTAATATTTATAGTCATTCTTTAAGATTATCTGCAGTTGTCAGACATGATCTATCATACAGGGTTACAGAGTTACAAGTAGCAGTTATTGTAGATCGTATTTTTGACATAGCTCTTTTCATGTACATCACATAATGGAAACTCCAGGTTAAACATCAAACATTCACGGAAAAAATAGATTGCTACTCACTGTAAAGATGACACACTGAGTTACAGAAAGGCAAAATGAAAGGACAGTTACGCATTAACTTTCTGCCAATGCTTTTGTCAGAAAAGGAAACACATTCTGATCCAAGCTGCTGGAGACGCCAGTCACGTGTGCAAGTGGTGTTGCTTGCTTGTGTTTAATGAATGTGTGGGTGTTTCCTTATCTGATGGAGGCTTTCACTGAAATATAATGTGTCTTTTTCTTCTGCCAGTCTGCAACTCAAGCAACCTAACTTTTCCTTGTATTGTTTATCTATGACACATTATAGACAATACCTTGTGTCAGAATACTGAAAAAGCCTTTTTTTCTCTAGCTGCACTATATTTATATCTACATTGTCACCATAGTTGCACACATTTGCTACTTTTTTTAATTTTTTGAACATCTGGTGGCTATAGCAATGTAATAAAGTTATTCACAGAAATAAATTTAATGAACTTCGACTTCATATTGATCCCCCCCCCCTCCTCTCCCACACACACACATACAAGCTAAACCTGTTACTGACTATACTTTGCAACACACACTACAGCAATAACCAACGTCCACATCCACATACACACTCTGCAAACTACCATAAATTCCATGCAGTAAGTATTTTCCATTGTACCAATTATTAGGAATTCTTCTTGTTTCATTCATGGGCTGCAGGAAAAACCACTGTTTGTACACCTCTGTGTATGTGTGCTGTAACTAATCTAGTCTGATCCTTGTGATTCCGGTGGAAGTAATAGATAGGGGATTGTAGTATATTCTGAGTTTCATTATTTAAATCTGGTTCTTGAAACTTTGTGAGTAGTCTTCCTTGAGATAGTCTGCATTTGTCTTCAAGTGTCTGTCAGTTCAGGTTCTTCAGCACCTTTGTGACAATCTCCTATGTGTCAAACTAAGTTATGACCGTTTGTGCTGCCTTATTCTATTTTTTTTATACATTCAACATCTGATGTAGCAATATCCTAAAATATCCTAGGAGGGATTGCACAAGAGTTTTGTAAGCAATCTCCTTTGTAGACTGAGTGCGTTCTTCTAATATTCTACAAGTGAACAGAAATCTACCGCCTGTGTTACTTATGATTGAGCCTTTGTGATTGTTCTATTTTGTATCACCTACAAACTATTACACCCACGTATTTGTATGAGGTGAATTGATTGATTCCATTTGTGACTCATTGACTTTAGTCATAGGATACTGCATTTTTTTCATTATGAGGAGCACATAAATGTATATTTGTGAATATTTAAAGCAAGTTGTCAGTCTGTGCACCACTTCTAAATTTTATCAAGATCTGACTGAATATAGGCAGCTTTATTCAGGGGAAATTTGTGACTGAATTGAGGACTTTTTGGTAGTGAGAATGCACCATGTTATCTTGGATGGAGAGCCATCGTCAGATACAGATCTGCAAAAATTCAAAAAATACTATTAATAATCCCAGTACACTTCTCTACAGCACATCTAAAGTTACTTCTATATCTGTCGATGACCCTCCATCCAAGATTATGTACTGGATCCCTCCTATGAAGGAATCTGCAATCCAGTCACAAATTTCATTTGATACCCCATATAATTGTACTTTCGATAATAAGCATAGGTGTGGTACCGAGTCAAATTCTTTTTAGTAATTGAGAAATACTGCATTACGTGACTGTCTTGATCCATGGCTTGCAGGACGTCATGTGAGAAATGTGAAAATTGGGTTTCATATGGTCAGTGTCTTCAGAATCCATATTTTTTGGTATGGGGGCATTCTGTCTGAGATACCATATTATTTTTGGTACCATATTATGTTTGAGCTCTGAATATGTTCTGTGATTCTACAGCAAACAGATGTCCAGGATATTGGGTAGCAGCTTTGGATCCCCACACTTATGCTTGCTGTCAAAAGTGCAATCATATGGGTATCAGGGGAAATTTGTGACTGGATTGAGGACTTTTTGGTAGTGAGAATGCACCATGTTATCTTGGATGGAGAGCCATCGTCAGATACAGATCTGCAAATGATGTTTTTTGCAGTTATCTATAATGAGGTACTTCTGAAAGAGGCTGCATTATTTAGTCAGATTGTGATAAGGTTCCAGAGTGGTGCAGAGAGAGATTGGCAACTTGCTTTAAATGTTTAGAAACATAAAATTTTGCACTTCACAAAATGAAAAAGAAAAATCATAATATCCTATGACTATAATATCAATCAGTCACTGTTGCAATCAGCCCACTCATACAAATACCTGAGTGTAACACATTGTAGGGATATGAAATGGAATGGAGATGTTGCTTCAGTCATGGTTAAAGCAGATGGTTGACTTCAGTTTATTGATAGAATACTGGGGATGTACATTCAGTCTACAAAAGAAATTGCTTGCAAATCACTTGTGTGACTGGTCCTAGAATATTGCTCAATTATGTGGTGCCCATACCAGGGTATATTGGACATATACAGAGAAGGACAGCATGAATGGTTACAGGGTTGTTTAATCAGTGGGAGAGTATCACAGAAATACTGAGGCAACTGAACTTGAAAAATCTTGGAGATAGTCATAAACTATCCCAAGAAAGTCTATTAACTAAGTTTCAAGAACCAGCTTTAAATAATTATTCTCAGAATATACTACAACCTACTATGTCCCCCTCACATAGGGATCGTGAAGATAAGATTAAAATAATTACTGCACATACAGAGCCATTAAAACAGTCGTTCTTTCACACTTCACATGTGAAGGGAACAGAAAGAAACCTTCATAACTAGTACAGTGGGATGTACCCTCTGCTATGCGCCTCTTGGTGGTTTGCAGAGTAGAGATAAAGATGTAGTTTTGTGGATCACTCCTGATACTTTTCTTGGAGTCGGGCCTGACCTGTGTTTTCTTCCAGTTACTGGGCAACGTACATTTTTAGGGACCTAGAGTAGATTATGTTTGAAAGAGGGGCTAATTCAGCCACAAATTGGTATAAAATTTGATAGGAACTGCATTAAATACCGGTTAGGAAATTACTGCGAAAGCAAAGAGAGCTTCACTCCAAATTTAAACGCAGCCAAAACTTCTCAGACAAACAGAAGCTAAACGATGTCAAAGCTAGCGTAAGGAGGGCTATGCGTGAAGCGTTTAGTGAATTCGAAAGTAAAATACTAGGTACCGACTTGACAGAAAATCCTAGGAAGTTCTGGTCTTACGTTAAATCAGTAAGTGGCTCGAAACAGCATGTCCAGACACTCCGGGATGATGATGGCATTGAAACAGAGGATGACAAGCGTAAAGCTGAAATACTAAACACCTTTTTCCAAAGCTGTTTCACAGAGGAAGACCGCACTGCAGTTCCTTCTCTAAATCCTCGCACAAACGAAAAAATGGCTGACATCGAAATAAGTGTCCAAGGAATAGAAAAGCAACTGGAATCACTCAACAGAGGGAAGTCCACTGGACCTGACGGGATACCAATTCGATTCTACACAGAGTACGCGAAAGAACTTGCCCCCCTTCTAACAGCCGTGTACCGCAAGTCTCTAGAGGAATGGAAGGTTCCAAATGATTGGAAAAGAGCACAGGTAGTCCCAGTCTTCAAGAAGGGTCGTCGAGCAGATGTGCAAAACTATAGACCTATATCTCTGACATCGATCTGTTGTAGAATTTTAGAACATGTTTTTTGCTCGAGTATCATGTCGTTTTTGGAAACTCAAAATCTACTATGTAGGAATCAACATGGATTCCGGAAACAGCGATCGTGTGAGACCCAACTCGCTCTATTTGTTCATGAGACCCAGAAAATATTAGATACAGGCTCCCAGGTAGATGCTATTTTTCTTGACTTCCAGAAGGCGTTCGATACAGTTCCGCACTGTCGCCTGATAAACAAAGTAAGAGCCTACGGAATATCAGACCAGCTGTGTGGCTGGATTGAAGAATTTTTAGCAAACAGAACACAGCATGTTGTTATCAACGGAGAGACGTCTACAGACGTTAAAGTAACCTCTGGCGTGCCACAGGGGAGTGTTATGGGACCATTTCTTTTCACAATATATATAAATGATCTAGTAGATAGTGTCGGAAGTTCCATGCGGCTTTTCGCGGATGATGCTGTAGTATACAGAGAAGTTGCAGCATTAGAAAATTGTAGCGAAATGCAGGAAGATCTGCAGCGGATAGGCACATGGTGCAGGGAGTGGCAACTGACCCTTAACATAGACAAATGTAATGTATTGAGAATACATAGAAAGAAGGATCCTTTATTGTACGATTATATGCTAGCGGAACAAACACTGGTAGCAGTTACTTCTGTAAAATATCTGGGAGTATGCGTGCGGAATGATTTGAAGTGGAATGATCATATAAAATTAATTGTTGGTAAGGCGGGTACCAGGTTGAGATTCATTGGGAGAGTCCTTAGAAAATGTAGTCCATCAACAAAGGAGGTGGCTTACAAAACACTCGTTCGACCTATACTTGAGTATTGCTCATCAGTGTGGGATCCGCACCAGATCGGATTGACGGAGGAGATAGAGAAGATCCAAAGAAGAGCGGCGCATTTCGTCACAGGGTTATTTGGTAACCGTGATAGCGTTACGGAGATGTTTAACAAACTCAAGTGGCAGACTCTGCAAGAGAGGCGCTCTGCATCGCGGTGTAGCTTGCTCGCCAGGTTTCGAGAGGGTGCGTTTCTGGATGAGGTATCGAATATATTGCTTCCCCCTACTTATACCTCCCGAGGAGATCACGAATGTAAAATTAGAGAGATTAGAGCGCGCACAGAGGCTTTCAGACAGTCGTTCTTCCCGCGAACCATACGCGACTGGAACAGGAAAGGGAGGTAATGACAGTGGCACGTAAAGTGCCCTCCGCCACACACCGTTGGGTGGCTTGCGGAGTATAAATGTAGATGTAGATGTCGATGTAGCTATGTTCAGTTTAGAAATTACAACTGTTTCTCAATGCCAGAGGTACTAATATCTGTGTCACTGATCTTTGCAGTAGTGCAAGAACCTACTATGTCCCCCTCGCATAGGGATCGTGAAGATGAGATTAAAATAATTACTGCCCATACAGAGTCATTAAAACAGTTGTTCTTTCACACTTCACACGTGAAGGGAACAGAAAGAAACCTTCATAACTAGTACAGTGGGATGTACCCTCTGCTATGTGCCTCATGGTGGTTTGCAGAGTAGAGATACAGGTGTAGTTTTGTGGATCACTCCTGATACTTTTCTTGGAGTCAAGCCTGACCTGTGTTTTCTTCCAGTTACTGAGCAACGTACATTTTCAGGGACCTAGAGTAGATTACGTTTAAAAGAGGGGCTAATTCAGCCACAAATTGGTATAAAATTTTATAGGATCTGCATTAAATACTGGAGCTATGTTCAGTATAGAAATTACAACTATTTCTTAATGCCAGTGGTACTAATATCTGTGTCACTGATCTTTGCAGTAGTGCAAAAATTAAATTGGTGCAGTACCTCTGGAATTTTACTTTGTGAAGGAACATTTAAAAACAGAGTTAAATATTTCTGCTTTTGCTTTGCTACCCTCAGTTTCAGTTCCTGTCTCATGCACAAGTGTCTGGACACAAACTTTGGTACCTCTAACAGCCTTTACATCTGCTTGAAGTGTTCAAAAGGATGGTGCCCATCTACTTGCTTGCAACCAGCACTCTGTGAACCACCTGGACTGAGGACTTTTAGGATATTACCACTGCATATTTTTGAATTGACTTGAAGTTTGTGTTAATGACACCATCATCCAACACAAATTTCTCACAGAATTGGAATCTTTAGCTTCCATTTGTAATAACTTGAGTCAGTCTTCAATACCTTATTCTTTTGGTACTCTCATATAAATCTATATCAGCATTGTATGCTCAAAGTTATTTATAGGGGAGGGTACTTTTTACCAAAGTTAGGCATAGCCTATCTTAGTTTGCATATTTGTGTATTCTGTTGACTCTTGCTTTATTTTGATGACAAAACCACTCTGGAGTTGTAGTGTAGGCAGCACTGAAGGCCCAAATAAAGAGTACAGATCAGATACATCATCAGTGTTCCTTTGCATTCATGTTGCCATAGATTATTTCCCACCACTTGTGTATACTGTTGAAAACCCATGAACTTCACCTTTGTCTGTCATAATTACCCTCCATACTTCCTATGTGCTTCTGTACTTGAGACTGAATAAATGCTGTGCTCTCGCTGCACAAATCCACAGCATTTGCCATCTTACAGCTCTGAGGAGTGCTTGTATCAATCTACCTTAGTAAACATTGGCACTACTACAGCTAGTGCAGCTTGTCGGCATTTGTGAAACCCTCATATATAAGGATTAGTCATGAAGTTTTAATTAAGACCTAGAAAAATCCAGCTGAATCCATGGAACTAGGTGATGGTCTTAGTCATAACATGTTTTTCCCAGCAGTGGATAACTTGCCAAATGATGGCTGTAGAAGTCTTCATTTGGACTTTTCAGGAAACTTTCCACCTGGAAAATTTACTCCTCGTCATTTGCAAAAGCCTGCCACACAATGGTTTCTGCATCCAATAGTTGTCAAAAATGTCACTGGGTGCTATGTCAGGAGAATAGGGGAATGAAATTGTTGTGGATTGGCAAGAGAGCCAACCCACTATGAGAGGAAGCCGAAAGGCACGCATTTTAGCTCACGCAGGCTGGCATGAGGTCTGGAACAGGTCAAGGAAATGAGACTAGCAAAAAATTAACGTAGCTGTGGAATACTTAACTTTAATCCATAAATGGTGAACATCGCTCTTGATGGTACAAGTTTTACAGCATCAATAGTAACTGGTAATGGCGCCTTGCTAGGTCGTAGCAAATGATGTAGCTGAAGGCTATGCTAACTATCGTCTCGGCAAATGAGAGCGTAATTTGTCAGTGAACCATCGCTAGCAAAGTCAGCTGTACAGCTGGGGCGAGTGCTAGGAAGTCTCTCTAGACCTGCCGTGTGGCGGCGCTCGGTCTGCAATCACTGATAGTGGCGACATGCGGGTCCGGTGTATACTAACGGACCACGGCCGATTTAAAGGCTACCACCGAGCAAGTGTGGTGTCTGGCGGTGACACCACATTCCTCCCCCGCAAATCGGCCCTGCTATTTGGACCAAGGGGAGCTAGGAAACGCCTGAAAACTTGCTTCAGGGTGCACGCCAACATGCGGTGTATGCGCCCATAGAGAGACAGGAGGGGCCTCCATCGGGCCGGGGCACCCGACGGACGAAGACGACATATGGTCCGGAGCGGGCAAGAGTTCCATGTCAGAGGACAACTGGTCACGGGAAGCGATCGGCGGCTCGTGACCCAGGGAGGTGCTTGGCGGTTGCAGCGACGCGTCCACTGTGGGCGTCGCCGGCGGGAACACAGGCGGCGGTGGCGGTGGTGGCGGCGGCGCGTCACCATGGGGCAAAATGGAAGGCAGCGTCGGTAATACCTGGGGCTGAGGCAAGCCAGTAGATGGGTCCCCAGGGCGCTGACCGGACAGCACTGTCGCTGAAAGCAGACGGGGAGCGGCAGATCCCGTGCAATGACAGAGGCGCAGCTGATTGAGATGCCGACGCACCTCACCAGAGGCCCCCAAAACCAGATACATAGCGCGCCCGAGGCAGCGAAGAATGTGCCCTTCAAGCCAATGCCATGAACCTCTATAGTTGCGGTAGTAGACAAGATCGCCTGGGGCAAAAGCAGGTGTCTGCCGCTGCACAGGAACCTGATGCGGCGGATGTAGCAAAGACATCAAGGTGCGATGAGGGCGACCGTGAAGCAACTCAGCCGACGAGCGACCATATCTGGGCTGAGAGCGATACGAGGACAAAAAGAGCAATAACACGTCCTCCCGAGAATGCGACTCTTTCAACTTCAACATCTGTGACTTGAAAGTCCCGACCAATTGTTCAGCGGCACCGTTGGACTGTGGCGAAAACGGCGTGGACGTCAGATGTTTAATACCATTGGCCTTGCAGAATGACTGAAATTCGGCGGACATGAATTGTGGGTCATTGTCAGAAACAATAGTCTGTGGAAGACCTTCAATGCAAAAGATAGCGGATAATGCTTGGCTGGTGGCAGATGACGTCATGGAAGACATCCGAACAACAAAAGGAAAAGTACTGAATGAATCTACCACAACCAACCATCGAGCATTCCAGAATGGACCAGCAAAATTGATGTGTAAGCGTTGCCAAGGGGAAGTGGCTTTTGGCCATGCAAAGAATTTCCGCGGTGGTGCTGACTGTTGTTCGGCACACACCATACAAGAAGAGCACATATTCGTAATCGCGGCATTGATTCCGAACCAAGTACAGAGCTGACGAGCAAGTTGTTTCGTTCTGACTATACCCCAATGTCCTTGGTGGAGAAGCTGTAAGACAGAGGACTGTAACGAACGTGTGACCACGACCCTGGACTGATCATTATCAGAAAGCAACAGCAAAACACCACGTTGTACAAAAAGTCTCTCCTTGTGAGCAAAAAATCGGCGAACCAAATGATCCCCGATCCGTGACTTTGACAAGGGCCATTGAGTAGCAACGAAACGCAGTATGGTAGCAAGGACAGGGTCGGCAGCTGTGGCTGTAGCTACACGATGAAAATCAATCGGAAACGATTCGACCACGTCATCGGTTTCCGAATCAATGAACATGCAAGCAAGTTCGGAGGAATCGAATGCTCTATCCTCAGCAACAGGCAAATGGGACAACGCATCGGCGTTTCCGTGCTTAGCAGTGGACTGATACAAGGTATCGTAGCGGTACTGCGAGAGGAAAATTGACCAGCGAATGAATTTCTGCGCTGTACGTGGAGGTACAGGCTTGGTCGGATGAAAAAGCAATGTCAAAGGTTTGTGGTCTGTGATGATGGTAAAGTGACGACCATACAAGAAATCATGAAACTTTGTAACACCAAATACGAGAGCCAATGCTTCTTTCTCGATCTGTGAATAATTTCTTTGCACAGACGAGAGCAATTTGGACGCAAAGGCAATAGGGCGATCGTGTGAACCATCTTTGTGCGCAAGCACAGCACCGATCCCGAAATCCGATGCATCCACCATAAACAAAAGGGACATCCAGGGATCGAATGGCATAAGGCAAGTATTGGAAAGCAACGCCGATTTCAACTGGCGAAAGGCGCGTTCGCATTCTGTCGTCCATACGAACGGAACACCTTTACGGTGCCAGCGATGAAACGGAGCTGAAATGGAAGAGGCATGTGGCACATATCTGTTATAGTAATTTATTTTTCCCAGCACACTCTGTAGCTGCTTCAAATTCTGCGGCGAAGGCAAGTCTTGTATGGCACGGAGGTGCTCTGGACTGGGATGTATGCCTGGGGCATTGAGTACATGTCCCAGATAGGGTAAGTCACGAGCAAAAAACACACATTTGTCCTTCCGCAAGCGAAGACCATTTTGTTGCAAGACCTGAAATAATGTTCTGAGATTGGCTAAATGTTCTTCTTCTGTCTTTCTGGAGATCACAATATCGTCCAGATAGTCTGCTGCAGTAGGTACCGACGCACAAACAGTTTGTAGATATTGCTGAAACAATGCAGGGGCGGATGCACACCCGAATGGCAGTCGTTTGAATCGATACAAACCAAGATGCGTGTTAACCACCAAAACGCGCTGGGATTCTTCGTCCACCGGTATTTGCAAGTACGCATCTGCTAGGTCCAACTTTGAAAAATATTTACCTGGGCACAGTTTGTCAAAAAGATCTTCCAGGCGGGGTAAAGGAAAAGTTGCAGTCACTAATTGTGAATTCACTGTTGCCTTGAAATCCACACAAAGTCTCAATTTTCCCGAAGGTTTTTGCAAAATTACTAAGGGTGATGCCCAGAGAGAAGCCTGCACACGTTCAATTACACCTTGTGATTCCAAATCGTGTAATGTTTTTCGACCTCATCATGCAATGTGTGGCGAACATTGCGCGCTCTGAAAAATTTTGGTTGCGTGTTGACTTTCAGGTCCAAATGTGATTTATAGTTCTTAGCGCAACCGAGGCCCGGTGCAAAAATGTCTGCAAATTCTTCACATAGACGAGAAACACTGTCTGAAGGCACAGTCTGGTTCACTGATAGGACCTGATTTACTATAGACAAGTGAAACAACTGAAATAAATCGAAACCAAACAAGTTCACTGCAGAAGAAGAACGAAGGACGTAAAATGACACAAGTTTTGTTTGTCCCTTGTATGTTGCAAGAAGGCTGCACTGTCTTAACACAGGGATCGCGTGACCTAAATAGGTACTTAACTTAACATTTGCGGCACGCAACGGAGGTATGCCCGCTGTTTGTAAGTGTCGTGATTGATCAGTGAAACTGCAGCCCCGGTGTCGAGCTGGAATGGTATCACTTTGCCGTTAATGTCCAAGTCCACAAAAAGTTTATTGTCCTGCTGACGACAAGAGCGACTGTCTCGTGCCACATGAACTGACACTTGTACAGAATCACTTGCGACTTGACGGGATTTCTGGCGATGTCGACGCACACTATTTGTGGGACAAACACAGTCACTGTGAGAGAGAGTAGCACTGGGCGGAGTGGAATGAACTACATGAATTTCCATAGGTGAAGTTTCACGAGCCTGAGTATCCTTGGTTTGATTCCGATTCCGGCGCGAAGCAAAGGGCCTGGAATGGGTTTGAGCTTCCGATCTGAGCTTTTCCTGACAAACACTTTGAACATGTCCTTTTTTATTACAGAAAAAGCAAATAGCCTGGCGTGATGGGCAATTCTCAAGCGAATGTCTAGTAGCACACCGCGGGCATGATTTTAGCACTGCATTTGCTTGCTGGCGCGGTACACGTGGCTGAGAGCCAGGCGGCTTTGGCGCGGCCGTGCGCGAGGACTGTTTACTGTTCCGTGCAGCTCACCCGGCGGGCCGGTTGCAGACAAAATTTCGTCGTAGGACAGAGTTGCTACGTCGTGTTGGGGAAATAATTTGACTATCACATGGTAGGTGTGCACACCGACGGACGATAATAAGAAAGGCTGCCGCTCGTTACCTTGAATTCTGTAGGCGGCAAGATGGAATCCAAATTGGCGTGACCACTCCGTCCAGCTTTCCAGTGCAGCATCAAAAGGACAAAAAGTTGGTGCAACTGCGTGTTGTGGCTGCGTGAGCGGTGGAGCGGCAGCTGCCGCATCGTTTTGCATTGCACGTTGACCCTGGATGAGCTGTCCAAGGGCATCCAGTAAGGCCTGCGTCTGCTGGTTCTGTAAGCGATAAAATTCGGACAGTACATTTGGAGATGGTGGCGAAGCCATTACACAAGTAAATCAGGGCAGTATAGTTACGAACACAGTGTGGCCTCATCGCCAAATGTGGTGGATTGGCAAGAGAGGCAACCCACTATGAGAGGAAGCCGAAAGGCACACATTTTAGCTCACGCAGGCTGGCGTGAGGTCTGGAACAGGTCAAGGAAATGAGACTAGCAAAAAAAGGACGTAGCTGTGGAATACTTAACTTTAATCCATAAATGGTGAACATCGCTCTTGACGGTACATGTTTTACAGCATCAATAGTAACTGTAATGGCGCCTTGCTAGGTCGTAGCAAATGACGTAGCTGAAGGCTATGCTAACTATCGTCTCGGCATATGAGAGCATAATTTGTCAGTGAACCATTGCTAGCAAAGTCAGCTGTACAGCTGGGGCGAGTGCTAGGAAGTCTCTCTAGACCTGCCGTGTGGCGGCGCTCGGTCTGCAATCACTGATAGTGGCGACATCCGGGTCCGACGTATACAAACGGACCGCGGCCGATTTAAAGGCTACCACCTAGGAAGTATGGTGTCTGGCGGTGACACCACAGAAGTACCATTTGTTAGCCCAAAGAAGCAGCATTTATAACTGTGTTCAGTGCAGAAACAGCAGGGGCATCATTGTGGTCAAAGACGTCCCCTTGGACAGCTTTCCGAGACTCTTCATCTTGACAGCTTCATGTAAGCTCATCGGGAGATTTCTGTAATAAACTCCCATGATTTTTGCCATTTCTCAGATTAATCAGTTAGCATCAGACCATAGTACTCCCAAAAAATACTCAGTGGCACGTTGCACGATGACTGTTGCGTCTTCGCCTGTTTCTGCATGGAGCATCCACTGCTTGCTTTGGTTGTTTGTCTCGGGTCATAGTAGTTAACCCAGCCTTCATCCATAGTCAGTGAGTGGCTAAAGAAGTCATCCTCATTGGCCTGACACAGCAGCAACATTTCCATTGTTGCCTCAGTTTGACAGTCTTTTTGATCAGTTTGGCAGCCTTTTTGAAGAGGTGTACAAGGTGTTAAAAATTGATCCATGTATAATTTTCACTTCTCACACTATTCTGTCGATTATGATACACAATTGTTCAAGCACCAGGGCCCCACTTCTCTTGAGATTCCCTGTCATGGTTCTTCATGGAGAAAGGTCTACTACTTCATTCTTCATTATTCGAACTTGTTTTACTACACCAGAAGCATCTGCATCAAAATGATGGTGCACTGTTGCCGTACACTTACAACAACTCTGGACGGACTGTTGCAGTATCGTACTCCTTCAAATGCAGAAAATGAATTACCACATGATACTCCACTTAATCAACTGGTTGCGCCTCCAGTGCTGTGCTACTGTACTGTGGCAGGGTTTGTAATATGTATTTGGACTGCAGACCCCGTACCTACAAATGAACAAACAAAATAATAATCACACAACTTTTTTTTTAGTTCATAATTTATTTTCTTTTGGTCAAGTGAGTACATAACTTATCTTGCAGTAGTAAGACTCCAATTTGAAACTAGTATGTGTGCTTCCAGGAGCTATGGCCACTGCCTGCCGAGCGTGAGGTCATCAGGCACCGCCACCTGCAGTCACCCCTGACTTTTCGCTACTTCAGCAGCAGTCCGCCCTCAGCCAGCTTGCGTTCCCTCCTTTCACCTACACTCGACACCAGGAGGCTACCCCATCGCTGGCACTAACACTTCATTGTGTGTGTTTGTGTATATGGTAGAGGAATATCTACCTTCAAGATTAAGGACATGACATTTTGATTTGTAATCGGCAAGTTTGAGACTTGATATTGTTTGTGAGATCTGAAAGTGGAATGTGTAAAACTTAAGCTCTCTTCAGAAATATCATTGGTACTGATTCTCTGACTTGCAGCTTAGAACTGTAATTATATATGTTTTGAAAATAAATTGTACTATTTTTTAAAAGAATGACGTGTCAATGCAGTGATGTGAACATCTGCATAAGAAGGAAACCCATTTACAGATTCAATGATGAAGGTTTAGGTCCCAAGATCAGGAGAGACAGCTTTCCATCCAGCTAATTTCTTTTAGAGATCTGATTCATTAATGTGTGTATATAAGTTTACTATATTTGTTGTAATCTTATATTCCATCTTAATATGAAAGCAAATTTTGTGTATCCACTGATATGGTAATCATAGTACCAAATTAGTTTGTAAGTGTGTAAATATTATTTCAAAAAAATTAAGGAAGTTTTAAATTAGTTATTGCTGTCTTGCACAGAGAAAGAAGCAGTCAACATTTTCTTTCCAACCTGTAACAGATCTTGGGCAGTTTTATATGAAAAATAGATTAATTTGAGATTGCAAAGTAAAATGATGTATTCATATGTAGAACATGGTACATATTCTTTCCACTGATTTTCACCTTTTTTTCTAAATTTTTCCTTAAGGAATTGTGGCAACATTTGTGTTCTGATCTATTTCTCCTTTAAAGTACAATTTAATTAGGAACAAATTTAAAAATTTGTTAGTCATTCTTTAATTCAATTATCACCATTACAAGTAAAGATGTTAAGACAGCAACATGCATAATATTTTCATTACATGAATTTAAAATGTCTGAAGTGTGATTGCAAATGCTGACTGGAAATGACGAGTATGTATCTGCTTTTGTAAAGTTTGTATGTACATATATAAATGTTACATAAGAATGCAGGACGAGTAGAATGGCCTGGTGTGTGACATAGTTCTTTCTCATGTAAATAATTACACATAGAGGCTTTTCTTGGAGTAACAGGGAACAAACACGTTGCAAAAATGTAGTAGTGTCTTCATGTCACTGAGTGTGTTAAAATGAAGCTTAAACTTCTAATGGCATTGAAAATTATTTTGTGTGATCAAAAGACAGAAAAGATTAAGTAGCAGTTAATTCGCGAGAATAATTTAATATTTTGTTTAATATTGCACCAGAAACCCCACAATTTTTATCATTTTAATTCCTTTGCTACGATCTGTAATCATTCATCATTTATTTGAATGAATTTCATTGACTAGTATATACATTTTCAATTAACAGTTTAAAAAATGATGTGTTATGTGTTAATTTCAAAATTTAATTTAGTTCAGAGATGATCTGCAGGATACCTACATCTATTTTTACATAAAGTATTTATTTTATGCTATGTGTATTCAGGCAACCATTGTAGTTAGAAGTAGAAATTATGCAGTGTTATAAAAAATACTATAATCTTGTTATTAATGTCACGTTATACTTCCTCATACTATACGAAGTACAGCACAAATTAAGAAATTTATTTCTCAAAAAACAATATAAGTTGACTATAGACTGAAATAAGTTGATTAATGATTCTGTGCATTCTAGTGGAGAATACTGCACACAAACACACATCTAGTACTTTCAGAAGTTTCAAATCTCTGTATTTCATAACTGTTGGAAAGTGTTACTTATCGAACATCAATTAAAAGCAGCTTAATAAAAATCTTCGAGAATATTCACATGAATAGGAATTTACTACATGTTGTTTTAAAAAAATAGAGCATTCATGAACTCCCATTTATTTTGCCAAAAATGCGTCTGTTAACTTGCATACTTGAATGTGAGTTACAGTAGTAATGAATCTTTGGCAAGGTTAAAAGTACACTGTGGTGACTTCATTTTGATTGTTCTTAGTTTAAGTACATCAATGGTAGCTCTTTATTCATGCCCAGAGACCTGTTTATATTACCCAAAGACAATATGGTACACAATGACACATATAATAACTTCTACAAGATGACCAGTGTATTAGAAAGATCCAATGATAGGCTCAAATTTCAGTTGTTCACTACATACTGCTCTGTAATTGCTGCATCCGGCAGTATTGCTGATTTTTATTACTTTTCAAAATTTTTATGTATATATCAGTGTATGCAAAATTTGCATAAGCACATAGGAATGGCTGCCATGCCTTGTCTGTGTTATGTTTTATACTTTCCAGGGCAGCAGGCTTGGCTCTTGTGTAATATAATGATGGAACTTTATGAAGGACTTCTAAAGTGTGACCACTACATCAGACATGGTTAATATTCTTTGTAAAAGACTTACTATACTCATTGTCATTTTCTCATAGTAAAAAATATGTGTATAAAACTGTTATTTATTTTACATAATGCTATGACAACTAAAAAATTAATGTATGTATTGCAATCAGATTTAGAAAATGTTTGTGTATTGTGTGATGTCAATGCTTTCATAGAAAGTGGTTTGCTAAAACTGCTGAATTCTGCAGTCAGACAGAATTTTGCACATTCCAAGTCTTAGTCCATTTAATCCTAATGAACAGAAATGTCCTGCTCTGGCATTTTGACATGATTAGCATACTGGCTTCTGAACAAAAGTAATATTTGATAAAAGGTTAATTGTCACCTTACTTTTTTTTACTGTGAAGCTGGTAAACTCTTGGGACTTTATTACTACAACACAAAAAAAGTAGTTTCGTTAAACAACAGAACATGCATAAAGCAGCTTGAAGCATCATGTAAGCTTTCTAATTAATATTCATTTAAGGAAAACAAACTGTTTCTCATGTAATAAGAGCAGATATAAACAAGACTGAGATTATTAAAGGTGGACACACCAATCAATATAGATGGAAAAATTGTTCCATTTCTATTGAGAAGGGCCTGTAACTAGCCTCAGTTTTGGATTTAATACAGTGTACAGATTTTGCATTTCATGACGCAAGCAGAAAATGAGATATTTATAAATGTGTTTACTTTACAGCTTTACAGAGATAACAACATTACTGCATGCTTGTTTCAAATACTGCCCTCACCATATTTAAGAGGTGTGGTTTGTAAACTATTTTCCTTTAGATTTAGTCATCTTTGTAAATTGTTTCAAGATTTCATTTCATATGAGTAACAAATAGGTACAGTTTTTAAAATTATGATACTGCCACATTATTAATCTGGAATGTTTATTTGACACTTCATGGGTAAATATTTCTTATGTTTTGCGTCTGTGAATGTGAGAGTACTGCATTATGTACAGTCTCATAGGCGGTCAACCTGTAAGAATATTTTTCACATGTTTTATACTTGGTGCTCCAATCCTTATTTGTTTTATTTTATCAGAATACACTGTATTTTGGAAGAGAGTTTCTTGTTACATTAGTTACATAATTCAGTTATCTTGAAATCCCTTTTTGGATTATGAAAAAAGAAATTTCAGTGACTCTTCCCATTGTTTCTGCAATTATTTACTTGAAAAAAAAAAAAAAAATTACAGATTCATCCATGTACTTCCCTACACAGTTGAAAGATAACCAGCAATGAATACTAGATACTTGTGTTACAACACTACTTGTAGGATAGTAGTTAACAGGATAACAAACAGCTTCATATATGTTTAGGTATGGGTGGTAACTGTTTTTCCTGCTGTAATGTGAAGTAACAGATCCACACAGGTACGGCTGTTTCGAAATGATGTGTTAATATGTGTATTCATATAATGATTAGCAGTTTTGGATTGGAACTTACTGCTGTCATCCTGTTGTTTCTTTTGAGGTATCCATTTATTTTAGTCTCATGTCACCATTATAATTAAGAAAATGTTGCTTCCCTATTACCTGAACATGGTTACCAACTTTACTTCTTTTCAAATGGTAGCACAAAATTGAAGCATGCAGTACTGGAACTGTAATGCCACAGCCTCTTACCAAACTATGGAATTTCAACAATTTAACAATATTATGAAAAGGATAGTTACTACTAACCATACAGCAGAGATGCTGAGTCACAGATACGTACAACAAAAAGACTGTCAAACAAAGCTTTCGGTGTGTGTATTCTATCAATTTTGATGAAGGTCTATTTGGCTGAAAACGTTTGTTTGACAGTAATTTTTTGTGCCTATCTCTGCCTCAGCATCTCTGCTATAAGGTGAGTAGCAACTATCCTTTTCATAATACTGTCATTATTCCATTCTGGATTTTACATTGTTGAGTTTTAACAATTTCATGAATGTATGTTTTCCTTTTTGTGTAAATTATTAGTGGTTATGCATTCCAGTGTACACTTTTATTGAGTATTTAGAAAAGCATTGTTATTCCTGATACACAACACTGATTAATTATAGTCGGCAGGGAGAGAGAGGGGAGGGGGTGGAGGAGGGGGTGTAACTAATAGAATTTGTAGTAAGAGAGAAAATTTTTCTACTGTTGGACTTAATTTCTCGTGAGAAATCAAATGTAAGATTGTCAAGTCACAAACCCAAACTATTTAGAAAATGCAAATAAAATAAAGTCTGTTAAATGTGCCACACCTACAGTTTGCAACATCTTAAAATCAGCACTGATCTATCTCTCCTGCAATTTTAATAGATTTGATGTATCCTGTAATGTGTGTGGCAACAGAAGATAATTTGTCTCAACAGACACTAATCGTAAATTTGTTTCTATGAAACACAGACTCAGATTTCATCAGCTGCTTCATAAAAGGACTCTGCTCAGATAAACTGTAAAGCATATTTACATTTAGGAAAATGACCATATGAATGAAATGTAATTTATTTAAACAGTAAAATAGATCACCAGGTAATACTGCACACATGCTCACAGTACAATGAATAACAACAATGATAAAAATGTTTCATGTTGTACAGTGTACATGATAAGACATGATAGGCACTTGCAGTAATATGGTGATAAGGGAGACAAGACTTTAGATGTATGAGTCATCATAGAAACCAAATAATCTGCTGCTTAAACATATATTTTCCAAATAAATTACTATAAAATGTCCTATAAGAAATATTAGTTTTGTTTTTCTTCTACTGTCCTCAAAAACATGTATGGTAAAACATTTTTGTTAAACTATATTTTCCCTCAGACTCCGAGCCATTAAAACAGCATATAAATATTATAAGGGTAACTATACCACAAACATTCTTATATATGTTGAACAGAAAACAGTATGCTAATGTGAAGTAATTATCTTACTTTAGATGTGTCATAGACTGCAAATATGAATGAGTTCATCCTTTGCTTGCAGTAATTGTGTCAGTCTGCAGAATATGAGTGTAAAATAAAATCTACAGTTGGTGTTAATTTTGTGTTTTAGAATCATGAACATCTTTATTGCATCTGTTATAATGGTGAAAATGTACTTCACATTTCATCTAATGATAGCTTTGGGTAAATGTTATACAAACCCACATGTAAATTGCTTGTCTGTTCACAAGTGAAAGAAATGATATAAAAGTCATTACAATAAAAGGAATATCTTTACACAAAATTTTTTCATTGAATTTTAGACATCTTCAGGAGCTACAATGTAAAAAATGGTAAGAAGTTATGACTCCACATCAAGGGTAGTTTAATTTCTTTATGAAGATCCCTTCATTGAGTGTGCAACTAACAGTACACAACTTGCACATGAGAGATGTAAGCTCCAGTTGACACATCAAGCATAGTAAAAAAAAATACAGTGTTATTAAAGTAGTATGGTAATGGAAAATCCTATGCTTTAAGCTTTTTAAATAAAACAAAACATTATTTAACTTTCTACACCCTTATTCTTCATGTCTACATATATATTTCTCAATAGTCCCCCTGGCAATGAACACATTTCGCCCAACAAGAGATCAGTTTGTTAATACCATCATTCTAAAATGTTTGATTTTGTTGGTGGAGCTACAACTTCACTCCTCTATTTGCAGTGCTTTGTCACTGTCAAAATGAAGTCCTTGAAGGTGTTCATTAAGTTTTGAAAACAGATGAAGACTGGATGGAGTCAAGTCAGGGCTGTATGAAGGATGATCGATGACAGTGAATCCAAGGAATCAGATTTTGTGCAGATGTTACAATGTTTGTGTGTGGTCTGGCATTGTCATGCAAAGGAGAAGATGCTAAGCTCAACTATAGCATGCTGTTTCTCACACACCAACAAAATTACGTTACATACTGTCATGTTACATGTTACAATTCGGAGCCCTCTGGCGGCAGAATGCTGAAAATGTGTATACATGAAGAACAAAGACACAGAATAACATTTGTTTTATTTAAAAAAACTTTAAGAGTTTGTTTTTCTGCTATCAAGCTTACGTCTTTCTTCACACACACACACAAACACACACAAAAGTTAAATTATTTAAATTATTTCTATACTCTTCACTTAATATTGGTTCTCAAAAGCTTTGTGAGCAGGTTTTCACAGGATGATTGGTGTCTTATCAGGCACCTGCTTATTCAGGTTCTGCTTATTCAGGTTTTGCAGCATTTTCCTGATGCTCTCCCATCAATTGAACAAATTTTCTAACCATTTATGCTGCCCTTCTTTGAATATGTTCACTATCCCCCCATTAGTCCTAACATGGTTGTTGGCCATGTTGACCTACTTTTGACCCCCCCACTGGATGCACAAACTTGAGCCCATTCTAAGATGGGAGGCACAGGTGCTTTGTAAGCAACCTTGTTTGTGGAATTACTGCATTTTCCCAGTATCCTGCCATTGCAATGAAGTCTGCTGACCCACTTTTGTCCCCCCCCCCCCCCTCCCCCCCTTCCTCCCCATGACGAATCTGTCGAAGACTGGACGCTTGTAAGAATGGCTTTGCCAACATTTTGTGGCATTCTGGGTGGCCAACACAGTCTGTAAAGCCCTTTTCTTTTATCATAGATGCTCGGCTCTTGTGTATCAATTACTGTCTAATTAGCTCCTCTGCAAACATCACATGTGTCATTTGCTATCCTTCTATCGCCACAAGCATACACATGTTGTTGCTGTACATGTTGAATTCTACCATAGTCACAAACAACCACAGCAGCTGTGTCAAGTTTGGAAGGAGGAGGAGGAGGAGATTACTGTTTAACGTCCCGTCGACAACGAGGTCATTAGAGACGGAGCGGAAGCTCGGGTGAGGGAAGGATGGGGAAGGAAATCGGCCGTGCCCTTTCAAAGGAACCATCCCGGCATTTGCCTGAAGTGATTTAGGGAAATCACGGAAAACCTAAATCAGGATGGCCGGAGACGGGATTGAGCCGTCGTCCTCCCGAATGCGAGTCCAGTGTGCTAACCACTGCGCCACCTCGCTCGGTGTTTGGAAGGCCGAGCTTCATGGCTTCAATTATAAGTCTTGATTCATCACACCTCTGTCTCAGGAGTCTTATGCAGACACCATGATCAGAAACGAAATCATTCATTCGGCCCCATATGAGGAGGTGCGTCAAGATGCCCTACAGTTTGAGGACCCTATGTTAGAAGAGGTTTTGAGTATTGCACAGTCATTCAATGTCTCCTGCACTGTGGGCTGCCAATTAGAAGCTCAGAGTGATGTCGCCACTGTTGACAGTCTGCAGCCCTGGTGCATGGAGCCTGGCGCACTGGGAGATGAGTAGGTAGCCACAATACAACCAAGCCAACCAGGCTGACATGGACAAACAGACTGTTGGCAGAAAATACAGTGTGCCCAAAACAGTGGGCATCTTGCCATAAACATAAAATTGTAAGTGACATAGCAGTGGTAGCTCAGTCTCTGCCACCCGCCCCCTTTCCTCCCCCACCCAACTCACCCCCAGGGGTCACTGCAGGAATTAATGGATGTCAATATTCATCCGGTTTTGTCATTGTGTTTGTCATTGTCTTCATGCCAGAACAAAAAATTATCATTGAAGTGCAGGCGATGGATAAGCCATTAATCCTACAAGTTAACACAGGGGCCGCTGTGTCCCCACTCAACTCACAGACATACATCAGACTAGGGTTCCCACCATTGGCATGTGTTGATCGGTAAGTTATAACAAACAGCAGATTCCTATTCACAGTTTACAAGTCAGTTGTCCATATTGTTCTAAACATGGTAGTTAACGATGAAAGTACTGGAAATTTGTTTGGGTTAGATGTGTTTGTTCTTGGTGGTTTTTCTGTCATGGATGTGATGCATCTAGCGTCAGACCAAGTGCCTTATCACAAACTGGATTCCTTGTGTCCGAGTTTTCAGATCTGTTTGCCCCTTGATCAGACTGTGCAAACAATTTCACATACACATCACTCACTACCCTCTGCCAGCCCTCACATTTTTCGCATGCGGCCTGTGCCAGTAGCTTTCCTCACTTTTTTCACATGCAGCCTGTGCCAGTAGCTTTATATAACCAGGTTACAATGGAGCTGGATTGCTTAACATCACTGGGAGTAGTTGAAAGGATTTCCTCAAGTGAATAGGCTATGCTTTCCAGTCAGCTTCGGCCATGTGGCGACTTCAACGTCACTATTAATACACAGGCAATCATACACACTTACCCCTTGCCTTGCCCAGAGAAGTTGCTCACAAAGTTGGCTGGGGTCAATTCTTTCCGAAAACTGACTTGGCCAAAGCCATCTTCAGATACCATTGGACAAGACTTGAAAACAGTTGCTTGTGGTTAATACACCTTTTGGCCACCAGCAATATCAATTGGGTAGCTAATATGCTTGCCATCTTTCAACGTTTTTTACAAAAGAGTATGATGGTTGTCCCTCATTGTGTTAAATATCACTTTTTCCAGCCATCCAGTGTTTATTTGGGTCATGAAATTTCCCGACGGGGTTGCAGTCCATGGAACAAACACACTATCACAAGTTCATTCCCACAGTGGCTACTACCGCCTGCCGCTTGCAACTGTTATTTTGGAAACGTGCTCACTTTGTTTGGTCTGCGGCCTATGAATGTGTTTTCGTGCAGCTTAAAGACAGTCATCGATTTGTGCCGTGTCTTGCAACATTTTAACCCAGCAAGCATCTGGTCCAAGACAGGTATGTGTCTAGTATGTAGTGGGGGTAGTCTTGGCCCATTTCCAATCAGATGACTCCAAACAGCCTTTGCATCAAAATCACTCAAATGAGCTTAGCAACATTATTCTCAGGTGGAAAAAGAAGCTTTTGCTATTTTCTGTGTCTTAAAAAACTTTCAGGTGTTCTTGTATGGTGCAAATTTTCATTTAATTACTAACCATAAGCCCTTGGTTTCCATGTTTAGCCTGTTGGCATCCTTACTGGACAAAACCACTCATTGTCTTCAGTGTTCAGCCTCGTTCTTGACCCAGTGCAATTATGAGATTCATTTTTGTCCCATGTCACAACATGCGAAGGTACATGGTCTGTCCCCATTGCCTACGGGCCCTGACCCCTCGCTTGACTAGGATATGGAGGTGAGGTACATAGTGGATGGCTTTCAAAATCACAGTTTTTGTATTGCCTCCACTGTTGCAGCAGGTCATATTCATGATACAACATGGGTGATCTGACCATCCGCCAGGACAGGCATCAGCCCGACTTTGGAACTTTTATGTATTGCACAACTGCTCTCCCTTTTGTATTACATATTCTGCTATGGAAGGGTTTACTTGCTGCGACATGGTTCCAGTAGCTCTGCAGTTGGAGATCCTCCATTTATTATATGAGAGTCAGTGTGGGACCTCTAACACAAAACTGTTGATGCACTGCCATGTGCTTTGGTCAGGGCATCAATCTAAAGGTGGAGCACCTTGTTGCAGCCTGCCACAATTGTTCAGGCCAGCAGGCACTGCTGTGCACTGTTTTTTTCACCATGGTTGGCTCCTATACAGCCTTGGGAAAAAGTCCACATTGATTTCACTAGTCCTCTTTGTAAACATCTTCTGGTTATTGGCAGTTGATGCTTTCTCTCATTTTTCTTATGTCATTTATTGTCTGACTGTGGCAGCAGAAGTGACTGTCAAAGCCCTGTCAAAGACATTCCCTATAGAAGGCATGCCTTGCACCCCGGTTTTGTACAATGGTTCTCATTTTGTGGGCAGTCTTTCAAGGACTTTGGCACACACAATGGCATTTGCCACATCGTAGCGTCTCGCTTCCATCGACAGTCAAGGTGGAATGCCTTTTCCAAACATTCAAGATGCAGATGAACAAGTATGTAAGAAATTTCCCAGCTGAGGAGGCTCACATTTTTTTAAGCTGTTGCAGAATGTAGCCTATAGTGCCAAAAGTCCTGCCACACACTTGCATGGCTGTCAGCTACGAAAGCTGCTCAGCCTCTTGCTGCTGGGGAGGTGCCCCCAGTGGTGTCAATTTTGTCGACATTTGCACCTATCACATCAGTCTGAGCCAGGACATTTTGATGGCGCCCTCACTGGAGTCCAGCTGTTGTCCACAGCCAGCACAGTTGCTGTGTCTTCATGGTTTGCACCAAAGATCGTCTCATAGCATGCCACCGGAACCAATTACATAACCAGATGGGTACAGGGACCTCTCCTCAGGCCATGGGGCTGACACCAACGCAATACTTCCAAAGATTCAAGAAGTTTCTCTGTGACTACACTGACTGCTGTCACCAGGTCTGTTGTACACGCGCAACACTATGCCAGCGACACCTGATGTTGATAGCATCTTTCCTCCGGACCCTCAGTTGTTAAATGCGTATAGGCATATACGCTACTTTCATTGTATTCTTGTTGATATCACTCCATGCCCCAATAAATTGTCTCTCTTTTATGGCTGTGTATTTCCTTGTGTTCCTAGTTAGAATACCTATGACTGAACAATTTTAGATCACTACAAACTGTTAAACTGAAGTATTTGTGTGAGTTGACTGATTCCAATTGTGATTCACAATTTAAATTCTTATGAGGTAAGTCTGCTGCTATTATGGATTTTTAAAGCACATCATTTTTCACTTATGGCTACAGAAGGTTTAATTATGATATTGCAATTTGGCAGTACACCACCATCAACCCTTTAAAAATATCTGGTGCCATATCACAGCTCTGATATAAATTCTTTTTTTCCATGGCTTAGTCCATGTTAACTGTATTTTGTTTTGCTAGTAGTTATTGAAGTTGGAGTTATAATGGTACCCATAATATATTATTGGTAGAACCCTCAATGCATAAGGGAAACATTTACCATTCTTGCTGATGGAAAAAATGGTCATCAAAAACAGACACTTTGCCACTGATATTATGCAAACACTGCACACCTTGGTACACTCCCCTCACATACTTCATATATGAACACATCTGCCACCACAACTGCACGATTAATGGATTTGGAGCCATTTCTAGCAGGATAATAGGCTGTTGTTTGAAAAAGTCTCATTGTTGCTTGCATACTGTACATCAAACTGAGCATGTCTTTGATGGCTGGTCAAAATTTCCAATATGGTAAGTGTGGATGTGACACTATCTATAGTAATTGTAGTTGAGCCATTCACATCAACATCATACATTTACTCGTGAGGTGCTACAAGGTACTACATAAAGTCCACAACAATGTGGCTGCTAAAGTTTGTGTGCAACATCGTGCCTATGCACAGACTTGTTTTATCAACAGAAAACCATAGAAAATGGATGTGCCCTTTTGATTCAGCCCATCTTAGTCAGCAGATCTGTGCTTTGGAGCTGCACAAAGTCAGATAAATCAGTAGTTGAGATTGATGTGACAAAGAAAAATCTGCAAGATAATTATTGTGCTTGTCCGTATACCATTTTGCTTCTATTTGCATTAATGTCTTTGATGGAGGTAGGCCACAGACACAGTAAAACCATTAGTAGACACTTGGTCACACACTCAGTGGAATGACATCTGTGCACACCCTTTTACTGGTAGTGCAGACATTCTACTGTGCCATTTCCAGCAGGATAATGGGCTGTTGTAAGAAAAGTCTCATTCTCAACAATAGTGGTAACACTTTGAAGAGATTTAATTTAAACTGCCTACCCTGGTCAGTCATAATGTGAAATGCCGCTCCAAATCTCGCACTGCATTCCCAAACAAACGTCTTGGCAATGGTTATTGCCATAGCATCTTCTACCAGAAAAATATTCAGCTTGTGTGGGACATGATCAGTTACCATTAGAAAGTTGATATATATGTGATCAAATTGCTGATTTGTTTGTGAAAAAGAATGTTGTGATGCTACAAAGCACCATGTGATTTTATTACGTTCAGACACACTACATTTCCAGACAAACATCTTACAGTTCTTATCAATACTTGGCCGGGGAAAAATGCTGCTTCTGCTGGGGAGGGGGGGGGGGGGGGGATGCGTACTCTTGAATATGAAAGACTGTGAACCATAAAGATGGACGTCTAGTAGAAATTCTTTGTCACAAATGGTTACACTTGCAGTGAGCCTGTGTCGCAACGCAACTCTGCTGTGTACAAGAATCAGCTGTGAGAAAAGACTTTAGCTCATCATTTGTGGCTGCCGCTTGAGAGCAAGTGACTCTAAATACAGTGTTTCAGTAACAGCATCAATGTGAGATATTGTGTATGTTGGTTTCTCCATGCATGTGTAATATGTTATGCTAGAAAGGGCAAGTAACACAACTAGCATGGTAATGCACTGCATAATTTTAACTAAAACCATACAAAGCATATGCTACTGGTTTATGTTCAGTGAGGAGCATCGACTTGTGTTCTTCCAAAATGTATCAAAATTTCATTACTGCATCTGTGGTAGAGACTTTTTGACTAAAACAAGCTAATGGTTGTCAATGCTGACCAGACCATCTGCTCTCATGGTTGCTGTAGACGAGTCTATCACTTGTGTAACAGATGTAAGTGGAAATACATTTTGCAAGAGCACAACTTCTGTGATGGGAAATTTCACTTCTGTCCATTATAGGTTGTGCCTCTGAGAAATACATAAAGTTTTGCCACAAAAGGAAATTTCACAGCTAAGGAGGCTCTCACAATCTTTTTAAGCTCTTACAGAACGATGCCAAGGGGGCCGAGAGTCATGTCAAGCTCATTCACAATTTTCAGATGTGAAAGCTACTCAGTTTACAAATTACTGCTATTCAGATGATCACACAGTCAGCACTTTTTATGTTAATGTCATGTTGTATTATATTTTGAAAGTAACTTTAAAGTTTTAAACAAATTGCTTGTTTTACTTGACAGATAAATAAAAATGTTTCTTGAAATCCAAAGGAATGCAGTGCCTTATCAGCTTATTGGTTACACATGACAGACAAATGCTTTTTTAAATTTTCTTGAGTCATATTGAGTCTTCTGTCAGATAACACATTTTCCATCTAAGAAAATTATCTCTTAACATCTACAGTGGCAACTAGAGGATTCCAAAATACTGAAAATTTCTACTGTAAAAGTATTGACATCTTATAGGATTTTTGAAATTTCTCTAAGTTTGTCAAGATCAAGGTTTTCAAAAACAACATTTTACACTTTTTTCCTAACTAATACACCCGATTTCCCTGGCATACATTCCAATCTATCCGCTGCATCATCCACAATTTTCACTGTCTTTGTTAGATGCTACCCTCTCTCTTGAAGCTGGCAGATTACTTGTGGCATGAAACTGAACTCAGCCGTAATGAAAGTGACGTCATTTCTCACTTCCAGATATGTGAGAAGTTTCTTTGGGACTACAAATGAAGATGTTTCATCCTTCAGAGTGATGATGCTCGGCAACTTTGAAGCTTAGTACACTGCTGCAGAAATCCATATCCCCCATCTTGTTATGATAGATTGAGGGGGCAGAGGTACATCTGGTGCCATGTTTTTAAATGTTGGAATCCTTGATGAGGCTTTCACAAAGATCTTCTTAGTACTGGAAATCAATTTGTCAACATCTAGAAATAAACATTGTATTTCTTCTGATGCCCTTTGAAAACCATGGGTTTTAGGCAGGTCATGTAAAACATCTTTGGAAATAGCACTGTTAAAATTGTCACTGCTTTTTTTGTGTATGATGCAGCCTCTGAGATGAAAAGTAATACTTTGTCATATCTAACTTCTTCTGACCACAGTAACAGTAATAATTCGTAAATAACTGTCTGACAGCTGAATTGTTAACTTTTTCCAGGTGGTCTGTTGTAAGCACGAATGTTTTTACTGATTCATTTTCTGAAGGATCTAATGGTCCAATAATGACTTTGGCAATAAAATTACCTGTAGGATCAGTTAACTCATTAATTGAAATCCAGATTTTTTTAATTTTTCACTAAATCTTTACTTGTTTCCATTATTTCTTCATAACATTTACTTACATAAAAAACTATCTTAATGTAGGATTCTGTAGGTTTTCACAAAAGGATTCCAGCATCAATAAAATCTTTACATAAGTCAAATGCAATTTCCGATTTTCGATTCATAGTTGCAGTAGCTATTGGAAACGAAAAAACCTATTTTTCCCAGTAGCCTTGGAAAGCATTTTCTTTTTTTGTGATACATTGAGAAATGAAATATTTCTTTTTGTAGTTCACACGATACCCACATATTTTGCACAGAAGTATTTTACCATCTGTAGAAATTATGTTGGGTCTGAATTAATTAAATTTTGCGATTTACTGCATAAAGGAACAACAAATTTTGGCAAATTTAGGACAATAATGAAACCACATTACCATTCCAGCACTCATTATTGCTTTTGAAGGCAAGTAAATACAAGTGATACTTACAACCTTTACCTTTTTAGGGGGACAATCATGGTTGTTTTTAATAATAAATGAATAAATAGTAACAAAAAAGACAACAAATGGTATTTATTTTGGCAGTGAAGGTTTACATAAAAAAGGCAAGAAAAGGCAACTGTGTCATTTCAATCACAAAGATGGAAATCATACAGATTCACATTCAAACTGGAGATAAATTTAATACTTTTAAAAAGGCATGCCGCCAAAGTTCTGGTCTCTACTGATAACTAATTGTCAAGCCCAAAATTCGTTGCAATTCACATATTGTTTGACATCCTGAAAAATGAGAAGTGATTTTTGGTTTATTTGTGTAGTGGTCAAATTCCTTGTGGACTAATAGCTGTAACTCTGTCTTTTGGACGAATGTGCTCTAAAAACACCCTGAGGGTTACATTGGAAATATACTACCTTGGCTAGACCAAATGTTTATGATAATTAGCCATGCAGGTACCACCCTACCAGGAACATTAGATGCAAACCATGCAATGTAAGACGGAAGTGAGAAAGGTGTCGTACATCAGTCATACGGTCCCCATGCAAGAATGCTGATGTCTCCTGATGGGGTTTTCAAGTTCTGCCTTAACACAGCCCATAGATGAACCACAGCGTATCTTACAGAAGAGTGACACAATCTTTACACTAATGTGCATGCCCGACAGGGTGTATACGACCCGGGACAACTGGGAGATCCGGGAAAAAACCTCGGAATTTTTTCATCTGGGAGAAAACCAGACAAAACGTGGGATTTTTTTAGAATTCTGGGAATTTTTCATTGTTTTAGTTTTCAGTTAAATTTCTGTAATTTTGACTGGTAAGGACCGTTACTCTAACAAAGGATATTACTGTATCCTGCTACTGCAGAATAATACTGCAGCATTAAAACATGAACGAGAGAAAAAATGAAAATAAAACTTAAATTGCAAAGGAAATGCGCCATATAAGAAAACACAGTGCTCGTACAAGTGTCTGCCAACAGCAAAATGTGCCAAAGGCTTTCGGAAGACTATGCAGTGCAGTGCAGTACAACAAATTGCCTTCGATAAGTGATGTCACAACAGTTTACATTAGAGGTTAGACTCATTTAATCAGTTACGTGCGGGCTCAAGCACAGCTGAGTCACGTTCTGGCTACAGAAATGTGGCTGTTGGCTGTGTAACCAGCAGTAGCAGCAACCAGCCACATGGTACCTGGAAAAATTTTACTGGCGCGCCCAAGCTGCCAGAGTCACATGTGTGCAGCAGGCCTGGATCTAGTGGGGATTGGGGGCAAACCAGGGTATCTGAACTGGGCGGCAATTTCCGGGGGATGGGGAAAATTCATATTCTTGAGGGAAAAGACCTTGTTTCACAAAGCACCTAGCATCCAGCGCTCAAAGGTCTATCGATTATTCATATGATTTTGAAACACACCCCTGCTGGTTTTTGAACTCATTCTAAGTTGATTTTTGAATGCGTGCATAGTGTTCGTGATGTGTCTGCCAGGGGAATCCTCATCACATCTAGAAATAAACTTTCCTGCAGACAAAACGGGACGGGGCTATACGAGCTGAGTGGAATAAAGCCCCAGGGGTATGCCAACTGCTGCTTGTTTATGTGGTTGATTCGGTTTGCAAATGTTCAGTGTTGTTATGATTACTAGTGAAATCCACATAGATTCAGATTACCAGAGTGGAAATAAATGACTAACAGGTAAGAAAGATTACGTATTATCTTCTCAGTGTATCCAAGAAAGTGAAATTTTTTGGCCAGATCGCTACACTCTACAGGGCCAGTTGTAGTCCCTGGCTGGCAGCCTCTTAAGTTCCATTCTGAGAGTCGCACAGAAAACGCATTGTACGAACAAGTAATAACACCCAACAGGAGAATAATTGCTGGATAACTAAACCGGTGATTGTGGCAGGGTTAGTGAAGTTAACCAGAGAATGAGTTTTGACAGTAGTAGGAACAGTTACAGAATTAGTGGTGACAAGACTGTTTGTTAGAATGAGGAAGGAGAAGAAACGGGGACATAACACAAATTATGGAAGAATATGACAATTCCAAATGTATACAAAAATTTCGTTCTACTACTTTTCGGTCTTGTGCATGAGAAACTGCAGTGTATGAATGAAATGTGAAACTATTTCCTATGTTGTGGTTGTGGTCTTCAGTCCTGAGACTGGTTTGATGCAGCTCTCCATGCTACTCTATCCTGTGCAAGCTTCTTTATCTCCCAGTACCTACTGCAACCTACATCCTTCTGAATCTGCTTAGTGTATTCATCTCTTGGTCTCCCTCTACGATTTTTACCCTCCACGCTGCCCTCCAACACTAAACTGGTGATCCATTGATGCCTCAGAACATGTCCTATCAACCGATGCCTTCTTCTGGTCAAGTTGTGCCACAAACTTCTCTTCTCCCCAATCCTATTCAATACTTCCTCATTAGTTATGTGATCTACCCATCTAATCTTCAGCATTCTTCTGTAGCACCACATTTCGAAAGCTTCTATTCTCTTCTTGTCCAAACTATTTATTGTCCATGTTTCACTTCCATACATAGCTACACTCCATACAAATACTTTCAGAAACGACTTCCTGACACTTAAACCTATACTCGATGTTAACAAATTTCTCTTCTTCAGAAATGCTTTCCTTGCCATTGCCATTCTACATTTTATATCCTCTCTACTTCGACCATCATCAGTTATTTTGCTCCTCAAATAACAAAACTCCTTTACTACTTCAAGTGTCTCATTTCCTAATCTAATTCCCTCAGCATCACCCAACTAATTCGACTACATTCCATTATCCTTGTTTTGCTTTTGTTGATGTTCGTCTTATATCCTCCTTTCATGACACTATCCATTCCGTTCAACTGCTCTTCCAAGTCCTTTGCTGTCTGTGACAGAATTGCAATGTCATCGGTGAACCTTAAAGTTTTTATTTCTTCTCCATGGATTTTAATACCAACTCCAAATTTTTCTTTTGTTTCCTTTACTGCTTGCTCAATATACAGATTGAACAACATATTCAGCTTTATTAGATTGTAGATGTATTAATTAAATTAAACACCAGCCATTTACTTTATTCCTTAAGAGAATGAATTTATTAAGTCACTGAATTCAGCACACAGCACCAATATGTGATTTTGGTATCAGTATAGCGTACTGCTGCCATACAGGACAACAAATGGCATTGTACCTGAGAAGGAGTCTATTTACTGCTACAGGATATGCACCATCAGTCCACTGAAATGCTGAATGTTGGGTTAACTAACAAATGAGACCCAAATCTGAGTCCATAATATTGTTATTAATTTAATAACAACGTGATTATTGTAGTCACAAATCTATGGGGAAGCTATTTAAACAAAACAGGTTTAGTATGACATATTTCATGTTCAATTTGGTTCTTTGTGACCTAAATAACTGAATTAACAAATGTTAGTGAGTCAGCTTGGAAGCTGCCAAGCACTGCAGAGGTAAGCTGCACATGAAACAGTCCAAGCAATGAAGTGTCACTTAAAAGTCAGAATCTTATATTTGTGTGCATGCCTCCATCTTAGTAATACCTTTGCACACAAAGTATGTGGACTAACTTTGAATAAATGATAAATACAGTATCTTCTGATTCGATTATTGTTTTGTATGTGTAACAAATATTTTAACTATAAATTGTTTTAAGGATTTATGTAAGTTCAATACAAAGCTACATGCAGTGAATGTTAAGTAACACAATTTCACAATTTTAAAATATCATAAAGAACAAATGTTGAGCTCAATAAAAATTGTATTGGTATCCTGATTATATAATGTTATTTTCAAATTATCACTGCATCATGTCCCTATGCTCAATCATAAAACATATTGGCAATCCAATACTATAAACATGGTAGCAATCATAAATCCAAGCTTGATGGACAATCCTGCTGTACATGGATACATCTATACAGCACTGGACGTGAATGGAAATAACGGAGCTTCCTGATCCTATATCAGTGTATGCTCTATCAAAACAGTGGATTATGATTTTATTTATCCTTCCCACTATACAAGAGGTCAGCATATTTGAAACATGGAAGACCTATTATTAGCATCTTTTTAATGTATAAATACAGTCTATCCAAAATTTATGCAAATAGATACTAATAATCACATCTGTAACGTAGCAATCAGGGAAGATAGATGAAAAGATGCTACTACACTAAGGTGTCCATTTCATTTTCATTGAAAAAGGGGACATAAAATAAATTAGAGAAAAACCTAGGACAATGAAAAAAAAAAAAAAAAAAAAAAAAAAAAAAAAAAAAAAAAAAAAAAACGGGACATAAATCTTATATTGACTAAATTTAATACACATACAAGTTTACCTTTACAACGTGCAATCAGATGATTCCAAATAACTTTTTACAATTATTCTGCCACACTATCACCGCACTTTTCACTTTTATGTACTTTACCAAGAAGTGCATTTTCGTTTGAAATTCTATCATAAAAGTAAGTACACGATACACCATTAAAGTGTGTTTTGACAATGAGCAAGGCCCTCACCATTTCAACTTTCATTCTGTTTTATTCATTTGACCACAAAGAGTTCAATAACAAAAACACACATTCCACAGCAGCATTTGACCCAGGAATTGCCAGACGAAACTCCACCAAATGAATCATGTTTTCATGTTAATGTTTTTACTTTTGAAATAAGCAAATATTTTACACCACGTTGCACTAACACTTTCTTTGTCTTCTTCTTCACTTTTTATGAAGTTCTGTGCACATGAAAATTCATCGAACAGTTCGTCTTCATCAACAGGAAAATTTGGTACAATACTTTTAACAAAAACACAACAGTCCTAAATATCCTTCCACTTTAGCTGCTCCTTTTCAGTATTAACCCAGTCAAATGCTTTAAAAGGTGTGAGAAATGGTAAACACCACTCTTTAATATACTCAATGCAAGAGTCATAGAAGATGTCAGCATAAATATGAAATTGTTCTACAGTAATTTCACTCTCTTCTTCCAGCTTTCTTAGAGTCTCATGTACAAAGGATGTGAGAAATCTTTCAGATTTTCTACATTGTAATTTGCCCAATAATTTGTGTATTTCTTGATAAACTTCCACTATTGTGATTTCTTGTTTCTCAATACATTTAATTGTTGTGGAGGAAGGTTTTAGCTGGCTAACAAGAAAATGTAGAAGAACAATAGACACAGGGTTATCAAAGAACTGTTTAAGGATAACAGGACACTTATCAAGGGAAATGAAATATGATTTCAAAGCAAGAAATATCTCTACAATTCTTTTCAATGCTGGTAGCAGAGACAGCCATCTTATCTTGCTGTGCCCAAGTACAGTTTTGTATTCAGTTTCAGCAAACTTACAGAATAACTTCAGAGATTCAACCCTTACTGTATATAAGTGGAAATGCTGGTAGATTTTGTTTACAATTAATTGGCAGTCGATGGGTAGGCAATCTGAGCCAGTTTGTAAGCAATTGTGCACCACATGTGCTGGACAGCCAACACCTACTATATTATTCACTGTGTTCTGTTGCAGTTTATAGAACAAATTGTTTTTTCCTTTCCTCTGCTCACCACCAAAACTAGTGTTAGTGTTGTCTGCAGAAACTGCAATCACCTTTCCCTCAAGATCACATTTCTTTAAAACCTCCAACACATAATTCTGAAGTAAATCTGAAGTTTCTCCAGCTAAATTAACCAATTCGAGTGCTTTCACCATGATGCCATTTTCAGGGTGAAAATACCTGATAAGGAGAGGAACCAACTTGAAATCCAGATGATTTGATGTATCGATCATTACAGAAATGAATTGAGCACTTTTCAGTTCATTTAAAACCTGTTGAGCTGCATATGGTGCAATAACATTTGAAATGATTGCATTACATTTTGTGTGTCCACATGTGAATTTAGGATTGAAAAGTTTTTGAATAACTGCTGTAGTACAGTCCATTGACTTAAAGCTATGGTTATGCATTGCACTGTGGTATGCAAACGTAGCTTCTTGTGTTGCCAACTGCCTATCCATTTCTGTTAGTGATTTTAAGTTTACATAGTAGTCACTCACGCGTTTATTTGCTTTTTTCGTTTGATCACTCATGTGATGTTTCTTCGTCTTAATGTGATTCACAATGTCAAACCTTCCACCATGACCAATAGCAAATTTTGATCTGCACGATGTACATTCTACAGTTTCTCCACTACCAGTGATAAAAGGAAACTAGCTTTTTATATTGCTGTTAAAATTACACTTTCATTTTTGCATAATGAAACAGTGACTGCATGGTGCAAAACATTAACAGTGTGGTGACGAAAACCAGAGAGCAAGTATCAGTGGTGTAAAGTATCTCTGGACCGAAAGGATGGATTCAATGGATCGATTTAGAAGAGAAGAATCTTCGTTGTTATTCTTAACCTATAGCCCGTTTCAAATTACTTGTGATTTTTGACAGTTCGGTACATGTTTGGGGTATGCTGAAAGTCATCACATGCTTCCTAGCGTAAATAATTGCGCAGTTAATAGCAAGTCAAACAACCAGTAGTGTGAAATACTCTAGCCAAGTGGAATCATAAAAAACGGGACATTTGAGCATCCCCAAAAAACCTTTTGGGACAGTGGGACATTTTGGTTCAAAACGGGACTGTCCCGGGAAAAATGGGACGAATGGGCACCCTATACTACACCCATACCAGACATTTTGTGTCAAGTTACGTTACAGGTTTAAGATGATTCATCTCAAGGCACCCAAACAAATGGCATTTAGGCCTTTTATTTAGTCACAGAGATGGAATTTATACACTAAAGAAGACACTAATAATCAGTTTCATGGTTATGGAATGACAGAAGATACAGAAAATGGCGGAAATCTAGTTTAAAATCACAGAACTCTCAAACAATTTTTCTTGTTGGAAAAAATGGAACTTTGGTCCATGCACATTGAGTTTATTATGAGTAATGATTTCTACAAAACTATGTTATCATAATAAAAATTCAGATTAACAAAACTGGATCATGGGTGAAAGACAGTTTATTAGATCTGGGTACATGTCCCTTCACACTTACTGCAATATTATTAACTCTCTCTCCACCCTATCTGTTGTATCTGGGAAGTGCAGACCAACAAAAACTGGTGCTTTGAGTGGAAAAAAGTTTAATCTCTCAACTGAAGTTCACACAAGATCTGAATATAAACACTGTCAGACGGAATTGTACACTGAGGCCCTATCACAGTCATACATATATACATACATACATGCTGTTGAGTCCAACCAGTTCACATGACTGCAGCCTGACTTTACACTGCCCGTCATGGAAGGGCACGCACTTTTAACTAGTCTGGGCACGAAGGAAAACAGAGACTGCTGATGAGCCCGCGGTGGTGTGGTGTGGTGTAATTGGCCCATAGTCGGTAGGTTGCTGTTTTCTGTATGCAAGCTAACTGGCATTGCTGGGGTTACATCAGAAGTGGCTTAGGGGTGGTTGTGCCTGTGCTGCACTGTTAAGTGGCAATGCTGCTGCTGCCTATCAGCTGTGAGCTGAATGCCGTTTAATTCCTGGGCGTGAAATACTGTGTGCCACAGTGCACTCATTGATGATACTGCCCTATCATTACACGAAACAACAAGCTTTCACATCCTGTCAACAAGGAGGTCATTAGAGACTGAGTACAAGCTTGGATTTAACAAGGATGGGGAAGAAATCTAATGTGAGCATCTCAACAGCAATTTGATTTATGGAAACTACAGAGACCTTACATCTAGACAGCAGAATAGAAATTTGAATCCTAGTTATTCAAAATATGAGTGCCGCGTCTTACCATTGTGCAACCTCACTTGGCAGTAGTACAGGATATTTGTAGTAATGGTATTATATGGTTAACAAGTGAAAAATTGTTTAATTCTTTCAAAAGGGAAATTCACTTCAGAAGACTGTAGAATTACAAAGAGACAGAAAGTCTAGACTCTATTTACCCTCAGGAAGCAAAATTCCAGTACTGTAAGCAGAGGCATTTAAAAGTGAAAAGCTTCGAGGGCCAGACCTAAAAATGAATTGTGGCAACCACTATGGGAACCAAGAGGACCATATCCTATGCTAACCTTTCAAAGACCACCCAGAAAAAGCTGTGCTCCTTGGCTTGATACAGATAATCAAAGACATATTTGTGATCTAGACTCAACGTGAAGAATAACTCTCACTCTTCCTGCAGTTTGCAGCTTGTGGTCTAGTGGCTAGCATTGCTGCCTCTGGATTACAGAGTCCTGGGTTCAATTCCTGGCCAGGTTGGAGATTTTCTCTGCCCGGGGACTGGGTGTTTGTATTGTCCTCATCATATCATCATCATTCGTGACAGTGGCTAGATTGGATTGAGCCAAAAATTGGACTGTGTAACAACTGGGACTTTGTACAGGTGCTGATGACCAAGCAGTTGAGCACCCCAGAAACCTAAAATCATCATCATCATTCTTCAAGCAACAGATTAACTCCTTTTTGTGAAACAAATTCACATGACTCTTTTTCAGATCCAAAGCCACTTTGATATTGATCTCAATCTTCTCGAAATTAACACTTACACCTCAGTCAACATACAATCTACAAATAAGCAACAACCTTCACACTCTTACTGCTGCCACCACTTCCCTACAGTTGGAAAATCTGTGAGACACATATCTGCTCCACTACTGAATCCCTCAACACCTATCCCGTCAACCTCATCCGTGGTTTCCTCTATGTCTATGTTAAGGGTCAGGTGCCACTCCCTGCACCAAGTGCCTATCCGCTGCAGATCTTCCTGCATTTCGCTACAATTTTCTAATGCTGCAACTTCTCTGTATACTACAGCATCATCCGCGAAAAGCCGCATGGAACTTCCGACACAATCTACTAGGTCATTTATACACTCCTGGAAATTGAAATAAGAACACCGTGAATTCATTGTCCCAGGAAGGGGAAACTTTATTGACACATTCCTGGGGTCAGATACATCACATGATAACACTGACAGAACCACAGGCACATAGACACAGGCAACAGAGCATGCACAATGTCGGCACTAGTACAGTGTATATCCACCTTTCGCAGCAATGCAGGCTGCTATTCTCCCATGGAGAAGATCGTAGAGATGCTGGATGTAGTCCTGTGGAACGGCTTGCCATGCCATTTCCACCTGGCGCCTCAGTTGGACCAGCGTTCATGCTGGACGTGCAGACCGCGTGAGATGACACTTCATCCAGTCCCAAACATGCTCAATGGGGGACAGATCCGGAGATCTTGCTGGCCAGGGTAGTTGACTTACACCTTCTAGAGCACGTTGGGTGGCACGGGATACATGCGGACGTGCATTGTCCTGTTGGAACAGCAAGTTCCCTTGCCGGTCTAGGAATGGTAGAACGATGGGTTCGATGACGGTTTGGATGTACCGTGCACTATTCAGTGTCCCCTCGACGATCACCAGTGGTGTACGGCCAGTGTAGGAGATCGCTCCCCACACCATGATGCCGGGTGTTGGCCCTGTGTGCCTCGGTCGTATGCAGTCCTGATTGTGGCGCTCACCTGCACGGCGCCAAACACGCATACGACCATCATTGGCACCAAGGCAGAAGCGACTCTCATCGCTGAAGACGACACGTCTCCATTCGTCCCTCCATTCCCGCCTGTCGCAACACCACTGGAGGCGGGCTGCACGATGTTGGGGCGTGAGCGGAAGACGGCCTAACGGTGTGCGGGACCGTAGCCCAGCTTCATGGAGACGGTTGCGAATGGTCCTCGCCGATACCCCAGGAGCAACAGTGTCCCTAATTTGCTGGGAAGTGGCGGTGCGGTCCCCTACGGCACTGCGTAGGATCCTACGGTCTTGGCGTGCATCCGTGCGTCGCTGCGGTCCGGTCCCAGGTCGACGGGCACGTGCACCTTCCGCCGACCACTGGCGACAACATCGATGTACTGTGGAGACCTCACGCCCCACGTGTTGAGCAATTCGGCGGTATGTCCACCCGGCCTCCCGCATGCCCACTATACGCCCTCGCTCAAAGTCTGTCAACTGCACATACGGTTCACGTCCACACTGTCGCGGCATGCTACCAGTGTTAAAGACTGCGATGGAGCTCCGTATGCCATGGCAAACTGGCTGACACTGACGGCGGCTGTGCACAAATGCTGTGCAGCTAGCGCCATTCGACGGCCAACACCGCGATTCCTGGTGTGTCCGCTGTGCCGTGCGTGTGATCATTGCTTGTACAGCCCTCTCGCAGTGTCTGGAGCAAGTATGGTGGGTCTGACACACCGGTGTCAATGTGTTCTTTTTTCCATTTCCAGGAGTGTATATATTGTGAAAAGTAATGGTCCCATAACACTCCCCTGTGGCACGCCAGAGGTTACTTTAACGTCTGTAGACGTCTCTCCATTGATAACAACATGCTGTGTTCTGCTTGCTAAAAATTCTTCAATCCAGCCACACAGCTGGTCTGATATTCCGTAGGCTCTTACTTTGTTTATCAGGTGACAGTGCGGAACTGTATCGAACTCCTTCCAGAAGTCAAGGAAAATAGCATCTACCTGGGAGCCTGTATCTAATATTTTCTGGGTCTCATGAACAAATAAAGCAAGTTGGGTCTCACACGATCGCTGTTTCCAGAAATCCATGTTGATTCCTACAGAGTAGATTCTGGGTTTCCAAAAATGACATGATACTCGAGCAAAAAACATGTTCTAAAATTCTACAACAGATCGATGTCAGAGATACAGGTCTATAGTTTTGCGCTTCTGCTCGACGACCCTTCTTGAAGACTGGGACTACCTGTGCTCTTTTCCAATCATTTGGAACCTTCCGCTCCTCTAGAGACTTGTGGTACACGGCTGTTAGAAGGGGGGCAAGTTCTTTCGCGTACTCTGTGTAGAATCGAATTGTTATCCCGTCAGGTCCAGTGGACTTTCCTCTGTTGAGTGATACCAGTTGCTTTTCTATTCCTTGGACACTTATTTCGATGTCAGCCATTTTTTCGTTTGTGCGAGGATTTAGAGAAGGAACTGCAGTGCAGTCTTCCTCTCTGAAACAGTTTTGGACAAAGGTGTTTAATATTTCAGCTTTACGCGTGTCATCCTCTGTTTCAATGCCATCATCATCCTGGAGTGTCTGGATATGCTGTTTCGAGCCACTTACTGATTTAACGTTAGACCAGAACTTCCTAGGATTTTCTGTCAAGTCGGTACATAGAATTTTACTTTCGAATTCGCTGAACGCTTCACGCATAGCCCTCCTTACGCTAACTTTGACATCGTTTAGCTTCTGTTTGTCTGAGCTACCAACTAGCATTCATCTAATTCTGTTGTGATTAATATTCTAAGCAAGTCCAATCTATATGTGAATCCATGTTCTTCAAATGCTTTTTCCAGGGCCATCCAGGCTTTTGCTGTCATATTTGTATCTCTTATAAGCCAATAATTCGTCTTACCCACAAAGGGTATAATTCCAGACTGTGCTTTTCTGTCTCTTTTCTTCCAGGAATTGTCCAGTTTCATCATATCCAGTGCTTTCTTTCTAAAAAAAAGTTTGAGGGTACTCGGACATGGGATATAATGCAGCAAAAATTAGTTATAACTGAAGCATGGGATACCACCCGTCTGCTTTTAGCCGTGACGTCATCAAAATGTCAAGCTATAAAAAGAAATGGTATCGGACTCTTCAGTTGACTTTGCTCAAATGAAGCAGGCGATACCGAGAAAAACAAACATACAAGAGAATGTGGTATCGGACACTTTAGTTTACATCACCTCAAATGAAGCATGCGATTTGAGCGTACACATATCCGTTTAGCACTACCATTGCCCACTAATAGCGGGCGAGGGCACTGCGTGCTTGTCGAACTGGCTGCCAGCGATTCAGATGTCGAGAACGGCTGCTGCAGCTTTGAAATGCTTGAAACAGTCAATGACATCGATTTTCCCACCAAAAATTGCACTGGTATCATTCGTATTGCAATTACCAACATGAAAAAATGAAATAAAAATTTACGTCCGTGAAATAAATCTTTGCCACTCTTCCAAGTTCTCAACATCATAAAAAAATTACTTTGTCGATGAAAAAGTTTAGGGGTATGCATCCCCTAGCGTTCCCCCCAGAAAAACAGCACTGATCATATCTGAAGGAAAGTTTTCTATCAACACCCCACAGTTTGTCATGGACTGTTTCATATGCTTTTATGGAAAATTTCCATGAAGAATAATTTTCTCGTCCGATCAACTTTTCAACTACCAGAAGTCCAGAAGAGGTTGTAGTGGAGATTGGGGGAATATTTAGATGCCTGACAATTCTGACACTATTGTTTTCTCATTTAAGTAAGTGAGAGGATGATAGTGCTGCAGCATAGTGGGTGATGCCTGAAGTGCAGTGCAAATGAGATGAGTTCTTGTAAATAATAGTCTTAGAGCAGTAATAAAAATTAATTTATATTGAATTTCAATGTCACTTTTGGTTTATGCATTTCAATACTTTTTTAATGGTAATAGCTATAATGTAGATGGCTACTATGTTTTCTAGTGCATCTTTTACCATGGGTTTTTTAACTTCTCAGACACTAGCAAAACCATGAAATTCTAGTCTCCATCACGATTTTTGAGTGGCATAATAAATGTTGACTAGGTGTCATATTCCCCCACGCTCTAAAATAAGAAAAAAAGGTTGTTTACACTTAAGCAAGGTCTTATATGTAAATAGTGAATCCAGCAATGCTTTGCAAGTGCTAAATATGTATGGGCATTGGATATACATCATAATCCCCTTCTCATCCTCTCTCTGCCCATCACCTCCTCCCCTTCATTTTGTACATCTCCTTCTCTTCGTCCCCACTCTGTCTCTGGTCGTCAACTCCTTCCCACTCTCCTCCTCCACCCTTTCTGTCCATCTTCTCCTCCCCCTCTCTCTGCCCATCTCTTCCTTCCCCCTCCCCCCTCTACACCCATTTCTTCCCCACCCTCCCCTCTGACCATCTACTCTCCTCCCCACTCTCTGACCCTGATCCTTGATTATTGTTCTTGCACATTCAGATCCTGTAGTAGTATTGCAATCATAAGCCAATAAGCCATAAATACCATTTCCTGTGTTCTATGAAAACCAAATGTGACGAAGAAAAGAAAATAGCACATTGTTATGTATAAAGTTTCTTTTTAAAAACATACATGGATTCCATAAATGTTTATCCTGATTTCAAGATTAAATATTAATTATATTTATTATGGCAATGTTTGATTTTTGTTACAAGTGTGTTTCTGGAGTTTCTGTACAGCTGTGTCTCATTCAACACTTTTGCCACATGGAGCACTGTCTGAGCTATAGCGTAAAAACTGCTGCCCTCCCCCCTCCCCACCAGGAGAAAGCTCAATGTGTTGTGTGACTAGCAGGAACCAAATCACAGATTACCATGCAATGAAACTGCTTGTGTCCCACTACGGAAAGAAAGCACCTAATCTCACGTTAATCAGAACTTGGATGGACACTTTTTAAGCTACAGGGTCGGTTCAGAAGCACATAAGTAGCAACAAACCACCAGTTTCGAAGGAGACAGAGCAAGCAGTTCGAACCGTGTTCACAAGGATGCTGCAGCAATTGATTAGACAAACTTCACAGGAGCTTCAAGTGCCAAAGAGTACAGTGAATAAAGTGGTTCACAAACATCTTAAATCATATGCTTACAAGTTCCAAATTGCTCAGGCATTACAACCAGGTGATCACGCAAAAAGTGAACAATTTGCAATGACATTCTGAACTGTTTGGATGAGAACAATGATTTTATGATGTGTGTGTGTTTCTCCAGTGAGGCTACACAATGGTTAAGCCTCAGTAATATCCAAATATGGGGGATCAGAAAATCCTTACATCATTTGACACCACATTCAGGAGAGTCCAAAAGTTAATGTTTGATGTGTGATCAAGTGATTGGCCCATTTTTCTTTCTTGGAAGCAATATAAAGGGATATGTTTACTTAGAAATTTTGGTGAACTGTGCCACTCCCCAGCTACAGTATATATAAGAGACTATCATCTAACAACAAGATGGCATTCCCACTCACAGGATTTTAGAAGCCCACAATTTTCATAATAAAAACTTTCCCAGCAGATGGATTGGCACAGATGGTCCCATTTCATGGTCCCAGAGGTCACCTGACATTACCTCTTAGACTTCTTCCTTTGTAGGTATCTGACAGTTATTGTGACAAAACAGCAGTTCCTGATTTTGTGACATTGCAACAACACATCAGAGATGCGATTGACACAATCACACCAGACATGCTGCAGAATGTGTGACAAGAGACTGAATAGTGGCTTGATATTTTGTGTCTTATGGCGCATGCACATGTTGCAGTGATTTAAATGTTGAATTGTATTTATGATCTGTATTAAAGGTTTATGTAAGGTTTAAAACATAGTTAAAAAAAAAACGCTCTGTGTCACAGCAGAGATTGAGAGATTGCATTTTCCTTCCTGCAATCTGTTTAACAAACAATCTGCACATTGTTGTTCATAAAATATATAGCCCATGCTTGTCTCAATGTTTATTAGAGTATCATGTAAAATTCTGAAGTGTATCAGTCAGGAATTTTTTGAGATTTTTGCTAACATTTCCCTATTATATATTCACATAAAACACATATTAAAAATATATATTCTATGCCCATCCAAACATGCATTTGAGTGTCTGTTGCATATACATTTACACACAATATATATTAAAAATGTACATCTGTCTGAATGTTCATTAGAGTATTGTGTTAAAACTGAAAGTGAATCAGTCAAGTGCTTTTTGAGATTTTTAGTAACATTGTTACATAATGACTTGTCCTTATATAGCAGTGTAGGTATAGATTTCAGGTGATGACAAGAAAATCAGAGAACTAAATGGACTGAAGAATCTCTAAAAAAAAGGCATCAAGTTTAGTGAAGTCAGAAACATCACTGAATAGCACATCAAAGGGGCTGAACACAACAAAAATTAAACTTTATGATCATTTAAAATACAATTCAGACAAGAAATCTTCCTCGGAGAGAAGATCTGTCTTCAGTACTGAACAAAAATTAGCCAACCATCTGACTGCATTGGCACAATTATTCTAAGGCATTTCCCTGGTTGAGTTGCAGCGAATTGTCTATTGCCTTGCTGAAAAACTTTGCCTGAAGTGCTATTTCAATAGCATTACCAAAATGGCAGGAAGACTAGGTTTATGATTTTAAAAAGGGAAATTCTAAAATAAACTTAAGAAAAAAAATGGTTCAAATGGCTCTGAGCACTATGGGTCATCAGTCCCCTAGAACTTAGAACTGCTTAAACCTAACTAACCTAAGGACATCACACAACATCCAGTCATCACGAGGCATAAGAAAAAACCTAAGCAACATGTGTCAACAGTGTTTCAGGTTTAAATACTGCTTAACAATAAAGCTGAAGCTGATTTTTTTCCAACTTGAACAATATTTTCGTAAAACATGCTGTGTACATATTTTGATATACATTAAGGTTCAAAATGTCTTACTTTCTTAGAACAGGGATTTTATTTTGTCTGTATTTCATACATTTGGTGTCACCATGAAAATATGTTACTTCCTTAGAACAGGGATTTTATTCTGTCTGTATTTCATACAGTTGGTGTCACCATGAAAATGTGTTACTTTCTTAGAACAGGGATTTTATTCTGTTCGTATTTCATACAGCTGGTGTCACCATGAAAATGTTGATATTACCCAGGTGTTAGGGTGGGGTGATCAAATCATTTTTGGAGGAGACTGAGCACAACCAGCTGGGGTTCAATGGATCTCTTTCCACAAATATACCCAGGATTTTTAATTTTTAATATTAATATTTTGTTAATATACTTTGTTGCCCAATGATAGCTTGTTTACTATTAGTCAAAGAATAAAAACAAACTGAAGACTTGAAATAAAAAAGTCTTGGTACCAAAATCATGAATTTTAGGATAATGAGTTAATTATACTAGTTAATTAATGGTCATAATTGCAGTACTGATGTGTTTTATTTGAAAGTTAAGCATAGTATGGATCTGGTTTGTGAAGAACATTACAAATTTTACATTGTAATAGTATGAATAATTTACTTAAAATATAAATGCAATGAAAAGTTCTAAGTGAAATCATGCAGGCAAAAAGATACAAAAGGGGAAAAGTGAACGAAATAAACATGTTTTTTGTTCATACACTAAAAGTTCAATCTGTAATACTTTTGTAAAACTGAATATGGCATTATTTGTCAGGTACTGCAACATTTTCATCAAATCTTTCTTCTTTTCTTCAGATATGTGGCTTGTAACATTCAGGACATATAGTTGCATTTTCTTAATGTCCTGTACTCATATCACCTTTCCTCAAAGTAGTGATACCTTTCCAGGCCTCTGTTTCATTAAATCTTCTCCTGGTCTTAGCTTCATGAGACATATGTTTGTCAAATCAAAGCCACTGTACTTCAGGAATGTTTAGATTTGCTGCGATTGTAAATATTATAATCTGCTTTCTTGAAATCTAAGAAGCCAGATACATTACTGTTGCTAATGATAAAGGGTTTATTTGTCTCGATTGTTGTATAACGTTCTTGATATCTTCTGGAACAATACATCTCGTAATTCTCTTTCTTTTCTCAATAAGTGCAAAGTTTCTGTCACAACTTAAGAAAGAGTGACGTGATACAAGGAACTTGTGGTTTATTTCTACAAAAACACTGGTTATAACTAGGTACATCCAGAGAAATAGAATGGCTGTGTTTTTGTTTTGGCCACAATAGTTGTAACTCCAGATTATCAGTTTTTCTTTAAAAGGTTGCCATTTGCACAGATTTTAAACAAACTGAAACAATTTCATTAATACCACACCCTATAAACCTTCATGCCACAGAGTCATGTATGCATCCCTGTTATCAGCAATATGAACACTGAAGTTGTAAACGGTAAGCAGTCTGAGTTAAAACATTTGACTATGTGTCAAAGTTGGAACACACAGGACTTTTTGCGAAACAATGAATGCTGTACATGTAACACTACTAGGTTTCTCGGATTTATTTTGGTCCTGCTTCATGATAGTCATATCTTTGTAGTAGCAATCCTTAGGGTGAGGATTTTTAAAGGGCTTGGAGCTTCAGTGTCAGTTCCAACTACCAGCAAATGTCTGCACGAAGTTGTGTAAAACATGTAGGGCAAGCAATCCCTTCAATGTTTTCATGCAATGTTGTCTTTAATTTGATAAATAAGTTACGTTTGCTCTGTCTTTTTAAACCACCAAAGTTGGTCTTCGTATCGCATCCACAAAATGCCACACATTTACTGTTTTTCGAAACTAAACAGTTCAATAGTATTCATACAAAAGGTTGAAATTTCGTCAGATGTTTCATTACATAGGGAACTCCTCTTTAAAAGTTTGGCTTTAATTCCTTCATTAATTTAGAAAATGTGAACACATACACTACTGGCCATTAAAATTGCTACACCACGAAGATGTCGTGCTACAGGCGCGAAATTTAACCGACAGGAAGAAGATGCCGTGATAGGCAAATGATTAGCTTTTCAGAGCATTCACACGAGGTTGGCGCCGGTGGCGACACCTACAACGTGCTGACATGAGCAAAGTTTCCAACCGATTTCTCATATACAAACAGCAGTTGACCAGCGTTGCCTTGTGAAACGTTGTTGTGACGCCTCATGTAAGGAGGAGGAATGCGTACCATCACGTTTCCGACTTTGATAAAGGTCGGATTGTAGCCTATCGCAATTGCGATTTATCGTATCGCGACATTGCTGCTCGCGTTGGTTGAGATCCAGTGAATGTTACGAGACTATGGAATCAGTGGGTTCAGAAGAGTAATACGGAACGCCATGCTGGATCCCAATGGCCTCGTAACACTAGCAGTCGAGATAACAGGCATCTTATCCGCATGGCTGTAACGGATCGTGCAGCCACGTCTCGATCCCTGAGTCAACAGATGGGGACGTTTGCAAGACAACAACCATCTGCACAAACATTTCGACGACGTTTGCAGCAGCATGGACTGTCAGCTCGGATGGGAACGTTTGCAAGACAACAACCATCTGCACAAACATTTCGACGACGTTTGCAGCAGACCACGGCTGCGGTTACCCTTGACGCTGCATCACAGACAGGAGTTCCTGCGATTGTGTACTCAATGACGGACCTGGGTGCACGAATGGCAAAATGTCATTTTTTCGGGTGAATCCAGGTTCTGTTTACAGGATCGTGATGGTCGCATCCGTGATTGGCGACATCGCGGTGAACGCACATTGGAAGCGTGTATTCGTCATCGCCATACTGGCGTTTCACCTGGCATGATGGTATGGGGTGCCATTAGTTACACGTCTCGGACACCTCTAGTTCGCATTGACGGCACTTTGAACAGTGAACGTTACATTTCAGATGTGTTACGACCCGTGGCTCTACCCTCCATTCGATCCCTGCGAAACCCTACTTTTCAGCAGGATAATCCACGACCGCATGTTGCAGGTCCGGTACGGGCCTTTCTGGATACAGAA